>NW_028318853.1:300000-435000 GCF_062004578.1 Staurois parvus | reverse complement strand
GAAACAGTGGAAAGCTGTGGTGTCCCCCACATTGGTGGTCAGTAGGCAGGGGGTCAATCTGCCCAATGTCCTCCCCTCAAAGAATCCCCTACAAACCTCTTGCGGTTGAGAAGGGCTGGTATAGTTTAAGGTCTCTAAGCTGTATAACAGGACATATATGTACATACATGTAGCAGGTTCTGCTCATTATAGCAGTATACAACATTATGCCAGTATAGGTTCTCAATCTTTTTGCCATGGAGGACCCCACAATATAGTTTCAGGAAGCCCACAATTATCAGACCTACATTTCAGGATACATTAGTGTGTCAGCAGGTTGCTCAATGTTTCAAATACAAAGAATAATGAAGTGAGCAATAATGGCCAGAATAGAAAGGGTGAAAATTGTCCCCTTACTTTGGTAGTCAGTAGGCAGGAGATCAATCTACCAAGGTTCGCTTTTCAGGGAAACCTCTAGAAACCTCTGGAGGGACCCTGAATCAGAAAGGCTGAATTTGTGGGTCACTATCAGTTGTATAGGAGAAAATATAACTATATCTACATAAATGTGGTCGCTGTGATAGAAGTATCAGATAATAATGTAGACAATAGTCTGTGAGTCTCTCCAATATGTCTTGGAGAAAATATAAACGTGGTCGGTTCTGATTATTCTAGCAGTATATAACGGACTATATGGGTCACTATAAGCCCTGTGATAGAAAATATAACATAGATGTGTCAGGTTCTGGTCATTCTACCAAAATGTAATGGAGATTGCGGGTCACTGTAAACTCTATAAAAGAAAACGTGTCAGGTTCTGGTAATTCCAGCAGTAAATAATGGACTAAATGGGTCACTATAAGCTCTATAACAGAAAATATAACAGAAATGTGTCAGGTTCTGGTCATTCTAGCAGAATATAATGGAGTTTCTGGGTCACTATAAACTCTATAGAAGAAAATGTGTCAGGTTCTGTTAATTCTAGCAGTATATAATGGACTATTTGGGTCGTAATACGCTCTATAGAAGAACATGTAACATAAATGTGGTCGGTTCGGGTCATTCCAGAAGTATATAATGGACTATGGGGGTCACTATAAGCTCTAAAGAAGAACATATAACATAAATGTGTCAGGTTCTGGTAATTCTAGCAGTATATAATGGACTATGTGGGTCATTATAAGCTCTATAGAAGAAAATGTGACATATATGTGGTCGGTTCTGGTCATTCTAGCAGTATTAACATTGACTATGTGGGTCACTATAAACTCTATAGAAGAAAATGTGACATAAATGTGATCGGTTCTGGTCATTCAAGCTGAATATAATGGAGTTTATGGGTCCCTTTAAACTCTATAGAAGAAAATGTGTCTGGTTCTGGTCAATCTAGCAGTATATAAATGACTATATGGGTCATTATAAGCTCTAAAGAAGAACATATAACATAAATGTGTCAGGTTCGGGTAATTCTAGAAGTATATAATGGACTATGTGCGTCACTATAAATTCTATAAAGGAAAATGTGGTCGGTTCTGGACATTCTAGAAGTATATAAATACTATATGGGTCACTTTAAGCGCTATAATAGAAAATATCACAGAAACGTGTCAGGTTCTGGTCATTCTAGCAGTATATAAAGGACTATATAGGTCAATATACGTTATATAATAGAAAATATAACATAAATGTGTTCGGTTCTGGTCATTCTAGAAGAATATAATGGAATATGTGGGTCATTATAAGCTCTATAGAAGAAAATGTGACATAAATGTGGTCGGTTCTGGTCATTCGAGTAATATAAATTGGACTATATGGGTCACTATAAACTCTATAGAGGAAATTGTGTCAGGTTCTGGTCATTCTAGCAGTATATAAATGACTATATAGGTCATTATAATATTTATAGAAGAACATATAACATAAATGTGGTCGGTTCTGGTCATTCTAAAAGTATATAATGGACTATGTGGGTCATGATAAGCTCTATAGAAGAAAATGTGACATAAATGTGGTCGGTTCTGGTCATTCTAGCGGTATATAATGGACTATGTGGGTCATTATAATCTTTATAGAAGAACATATAACATACATGTGGTCGGTTCTGGTCATTCTAGAGGTATATAATGGACTATGTGGGTCATTATAATCTTTATAGAAGAACATATAACATACATGTGGTCGGTTCTGGTCATTCTAGAGGTATATAATGGACTATGTGGGTCATTATAATCTTTATAGAAGAACATATAACATACATGTGGTCGGTTCTGGTCATTCTAGAGGTATATAATGGACTATGTGGGTCATTATAATCTTTATACAAGAACATATAACATACATGTGGTCGGTTCTGGTCATTCTAGAGGTATATAATGGACTATGTGGGTCATTATAATCTTTATAGAAGAACATATAACATACATGTGGTCGGTTCTGGTCATTCTAGCGGTATATAATGGACTATGTGGGTCATTATAATCTTTATAGAAGAACATATAACATACATGTGGTCGGTTCTGGTCATTCTAGAAGTATATAATAGAGTTTGTTGGCCACTATAGAGAAATTGTGAACCCATCTACATAAATGAGACATTTTCTAGAGGTCCCATGAGTACTTAGCCCAGGCAGGGTGCCGGTGGGCTGAGTGTCGGGGTGAAAGTCGTCCATTATGGGGGGCACACACACAGCTGAGGCAGTGCCAGTTGCAGACAATCCATGCTCAGTGGCAGTTGGTCTTACCTTGGAACCTGTGCCCGAAGAACCTGTTCCTCAGCACCCAGGGGTAAAAGTTGAGGGGGTCCCTGTGCTGGGCTCCGAAGAAGGAGTGGGGGTGCTGTAGATGCTGGTGGGGGTGCACAGTCAGGGAAGGGTGGCTGACAGCCTCCGGGAAGACCAGTTCAGGGTTGGGGTAGAGGGTCCTGCCGGCTGGGTTGGGGAAGCCAGTGACAAAGGCTTCGGTGGTGGAGGTGGGGTAGGGCAGGGCGGTGGGTCGGAGGGGCTCCTCTGGGCTCAGGTGTTGCTGGGTGTCCTTGGCCACTAAGGACTCAATGGTGAAGCAGCGCTTGCCTGCTGGCTGGAACATGGTGCTGCTGCTGGGCACACTGGCCTTCTCCTGTCCTCTGCCCCCCCCCTGGAACAAGGGCTAAGGCTCAGCTCTGGCTCCCTGCTCCATGCACCTGGGGATCCTCCTGGATGGGGAGGGGGAGTCACCAGATTCTCGCCTGCTCTCTGGCTGCCCCTTTACCTGAACACTACCAACAGATCTGAGAGGCAGAGGAGGGCTGCAAGGCGTCTGGGTGACTGCTGCCCCGCCCACCTCATGAATTATGCATGACCTGGGGGGCCCAGCCTCCCCTCTTCATTAACCCTTTGCAGGAGGGACGTGGTGCTCATACCATGTGCTGCAAGAGGGGCCCCCCAGTCACGTGATCTGACCCCCTATCCTGCTTCTGCTCTGTACTTACCCTGATACTATATCCCCCTCCCCAGTGTACCTAGGAAGGGTGGGGGTGGGGGTCTGGGGGTAGTTCTGTTTCATTATGATATTTATTATAAGGGAAGATGTGAGGAGCTAAACTGATTGGGGGGAGGGGAGGGGGGGTCCAGGCTCTTGAAGTTTCCGCTCTGCCCTTCACTGAGAGTCATAGAAGGAGTTCTATTATAACGCAGTGTGATGGGAGGGGGGCGACAATAGGGTCCGCTGGGACCCCTACAGAACCAGATGTGTAGGGGGGTGCGGTCAGTGTACGGTGGGGTGCGGTCAGTGTAGAGAGGGGTGCAGTCAGTGTACGGTGGGGTGCGGTCAGTGTAGAGAGGGGTGCAGTCAGTGTACGGTGGGGTGCGGTCAGTGTAGAGAGGGGTGCAGTCAGTGTACGGTGGGGTGCGGTCAGTGTAGAGAGGGGTGCAGTCAGTGTACGGTGGGGTGCGGTCAGAGGACTGTGTAGAGAGGGGTGCAGTCAGTGTACAGTGGGGTGCGGTCAACGTTCAGCCCATAGTGGGGTGCACTCAGTGATTAGTGTAGAGCGGGGTGCAGTCAGTACTCAGAATAAAGTGGTGTGCTTTCAGTGCTCAGTGTAGAGTGGGGTGTAGTCGATGTAGAAGGGGGTGCAGTCTATGAAGAGTGAGGTTCAGGCAGAATACAGTGGGGTGCAGTCAGTGTAGAGTGGGGCGCAGTGCCCAGTGTACCGTGGAGTGCAGTGAATGCAAAGTGGAGTGCGGTGTACAATTGAGTGCAGACAGTTGAGGGTGGGGTGCAGTGCAGAGTATAGAGTGGGGTTCAGGCAGTATACAATGGAGTGCAGAGTATAGAGAGGGGTTCAGGCAGTGTACAATGGAGTGCAGACAGTGTGAAGTGTAGTGCTCAGTGTAGAGTGGGGTGTTCAGTCCGTGCAGAGTGGGGTGCAGGGCTCAATGTGTAGAGTGGGGCTCAGTCAGAATAGGTGGGGTGCAGGGTGTAGAGTGTGGCTCAGTCAGAGTAGGTTGGGGTGTAGGGCTCAATGTGTAGAGTGGGGCTCAGTTAGAGCAGGTTGGGGTGCAGGGCTCAGGGTGTAGAGTGGGGCTCAGTCAGAGCAGGTTGGGGTGCAGGGCTCAATGTGTAGAGTGGGGCTCAGTCAGAGCAGGTTGGAGTGCATGGCTCAATGTGTAGAGTGGGGCTCAGTCAGAGCAGGTTGGGGTGCATGGCTCAATGTGTAGAGTGGGGCTCAGTCAGAGCAGGTTGGGGTGCATGGCTCAATGTGTAGAGTGGGGCTCAGTCAGAGCAGGTTGGGGTGCAGGGCTCAATGTGTAGAGTGGGGCTCAGTCAGAGTAGGTTGGGGTGCATGGCTCAGGGTGTAGAGTGGGGCTCAGTCAGAGTATGTTGGGGTGCAGGGCTCAATGTGTAGAGCTGCGGCTCAGTCAGAGTAGGTTGGGGTGCAGGGCTCAGAGTGTAGAGTGGGGCTCAGTCAGAGTAGGTTGGGGTGCAGGGCTCAGAGTGTAGAGTGGGGCTCAGTCAGAGTAGGTTGGGGTGCAGGGCTCAGAGTGTAGAGTTGGGCTCAGTCAGAGTAGGTTGGGGTGCAGGACTCAATGTGTAGAGCTGCACTCAGTCAGTGTAGGTTGGGGTGCAGGGCTCTGTTGCAGTGGCATCCATTGTCAGGCTGGCTGGCTGCTTGGCAGGGGTTAGTGTCCAGTAATTAGTAGAGTTGATGTAACCCCTGTGGAGGGGGCAGTTCTCTCACCTCCTCTACAAAGAGTCTATTTTCCACTCCAATGAGCTGCAATGCCCCAGTGACTGTGATGTCCCAGGCAGCTTTGTGTCAGGAACTGAGAGGGGGGATCAGGTAATGTGGGAGGAGGAGGAGGCAATAATGTGTCACTTATCCCTTCCCTCAGCCAGGCATGTGTGTGATATTCACTATTATACTTGTTTTTATTATTATTATTATTCCAATGTATATATATATATATCTGGCAGAAAAGACTGACCCAGTCACATCAGTCTCTGACATAGCTTACAGTTTATAGAGATTTTATAATGTCATGCCAATGGTGGAAAGAAAACTCCCACTTGACGCCATACTTATCATCGCCTTTATCTGGAGCTCCTTAGAAGAACCTTCTCCATGGGTCATATTCGGGATGAAGTAGCCATCACCGGAAGCCAGAGGCGGTGATTTCATAGGCAGCATCAGGGACATTCAGCAATATAATGTCAGCAGGGAATGGCAGGCTCCTCTCCTGGAGACAAGGCTGGCATGGCTGACCCCTTATTCTGAAAATGCTACTTTCCTGGCTGTCATGCCGAGTCACTGACCTAGTACAGATCATGCAACGTTTGCTGTCAGAACTCCTGATCCGCTCTATTGTTTTCGGTCAAAGACGTAAAAAGTACAGAAAACAAAAGATCAGCATGACAGCCAGGACACGGGCATTTTACAAAGTGTACGACCTCAGTGCAGGCCACATACTTGTCTCAGTACAGTTTTCTTTCAAAACCCAACATTTAAGAATAGTAGTTTTCATTGGCGCAGCATTGTAGATATAACAGAATCACTAGTATTAGTGGCCATAGAAGTAATATTACTAGGAGTAGCAGCAGCAGCAGCAGCAGGAATATATGTAGTTGAAGTCATAGAAGTAGTACTAGTATTAGATATAGAAGTAGTACTAGTATTAGATGTAGTAGTAGTAATAGAAGTAGTACTAGTATTAGATGTAGTAGTAGTAATAGAAGTAGTACTAGTATTAGATGTAGTAGTAGTAATAGAAGTAGTACTAGTATTAGATATAGAAGTAGTACTAATATTAGATATAGAAGTAGTACTAGTATTAGATGTAGTAGTAATAGAAGTAGTACTAGTATTAGATGTAGTAACAGAAGTAGTACTAGTATTAGATGTAGTAATAGCAGTAGTACTAGTATTAGATGTAGTAGTAGTAGTAGTAATAGAAGTAGTACTAGTATTAGATGTAGTAGTAACAGAAGTAATACTAATATTAGATGTAGTAGTAGTAGTAATAGAAGTAGTACTAGCATTAGATGTAGTAGCATTAATAGAAGTAGTACTAGTATTAGATGTAGTAGCATTAATAGAAGTAGTACTAGTATTAGATGTAGTAGCAGTAATAGAAGTAGTACTAGTATTAGATGTAGTAGCAGTAATAGAAGTAGTACTAGTATTAGATGTAGTAGCAGTAATAGAAGTAGTACTAGTATTAGATGGAGTAGCAGTAATAGAAGTAGTACTAGTATTAGATGGAGTAGCAGTAATAGAAGTAGTAGTAGTATTAGATGTAGTAGCAGTAATAGAAGTAGTACTAGTATTAGATGTAGTAGCAGTAATAGAAGTAGTACTAGTATTAGAAGTAGTACTAGTATTAGTTGTAGTAGCAGTAATAGAAATAGTACTAGTATTAGATGTAGTAGTAATAGAAGTAGTTCTAGTATTAGATGTAGCAGTAATAGAAGTAGTACTAGTATTAGATGTAGCAGTAATAGAAGTAGTACTAGTATTAGATGTAGTACTAGTATTGGAAGTAGTACTAGTATTAGATGCAGCAGTATTAGAAGTAGTACTAGTAGTAGATGTAGCAGTAATAGAAGTAGTACTAGTATTAGTTGTAGTAGTAGTAATAGAAGTAGTACTAGTATTAGATGTAGTAGCAGTAATAGAAGTAGTTCTAGTATTAGATGTAGTAGCAGTAATAGAAATAGTACTAGTATTAGATGTAGTAGCAGTAATAGAAGTAGTACTAGTATTAGATGTAGTAGCAGTAATAGAAGTAGTACTAGTATTAGATGTAGTAGCAGTAATAGAAGTAGTACTAGTATTAGATGTAGTAGCAGTAATAGAAGTAGTACTAGTATTAGAAGTAGTACTAGTATTAGTTGTAGTAGCAGTAATAGAAATAGTACTAGTATTAGATGTAGTAGCAGTAATAGAAGTAGTACTAGTATTAGATGTAGTAGCAGTAATAGAAGTAGTACTAGTATTAGATGTAGTAGCAGTAATAGAAGTAGTACTAGTATTAGAAGTAGTACTAGTATTAGTTGTAGTAGCAGTAATAGAAATAGTACTAGTATTAGATGTAGTAGCAGTAATAGAAGTAGTACTAGTATTAGATGTAGTAACAGTAATAGAAGTAGTACTAGTATTAGATGTAGTAACAGTAATAGAAGTAGTACTAGTATTAGATGTAGTAGCAGTAATAGAAGTAGTACTAGTATTAGATGTAGTAGTAGTAATAGAAGTAGTACTAGTATTAGATGTAGTAGCAGTAATAAAAGTAGTAATAGTATTAGATGTAGTAGCAGTAATAGAAGTAGTACTAGTATTAGATGTAGTAGCAGTAATAGAAGTAGTACTAGTATTAGATGTAGTAGTAGTAATAGAAGCAGTACTAGTATTAGATGTAGTAGCAGTAATAGAAGTAGTACTAGTATTAGATGTAGTAGTAGTAATAGAAGTAGTACTAGTATTAGATGTAGTAGCAGTAATATAAGTAGTACTAGTATTAGATGTAGTAGTAGTAATAGAAGTAGTACTAGTATTAGATGTAGTAGCAGTAATAAAAGTAGTACTAGTATTAGATGTAGTAATAGAAGTAGTACTACTATTAGATGTAGTAGTAATAGTCATACTGATAGTAGTATTAGTAGTTCTAGAAGATGTCAGAATAGTAGTAGTGGTTGGACGTATATTAGTACCCTTACTTGTAGCTGTCTGAGCAAAAGGATCAGCAGAACAGCCAGGCTACTAGCATTTTCAAAATGTCTGGCCCCCAGCATCCGGCTTCATAATTGTCTCCGCCCAATTTGTTTTAAACATCACCATTATATTTGCACTAGTAGAGGTATTAGTTGTCACAGCCATTTTAGATATAATAGCACCACTAGTTGTCGCAGTAACAGTAATAATATTAGCAGTAGTAGCAGGAACAGAAGTAGGGATTGTAGTAGTAGTAACCAAACCAAAAGATGCCAAACTGATCCCTCTCCCCCAAAATGTATGAGCATTACATGTCAGCCAAAATCCCCCCCCCCCCAAAAAAAAAAGACTAATCTTCACTACTACCCCATGAATTCCCTTTACAAGACAGAATTCTCCCCAAACACAATTTCCCCTCTTCCAGCACAAATCGAACCTCCCAGCTCAAATCCTCTCCCTCACCAAAATTCCCCCCTCCTAGCTCAAATCCTCTACCCCTAAAATTTCCCCACTGAGCAAAAATTCTCTCTCCCCCCCTCCAAATATTCTCCCTCACCAAATTCCCCCCTCCTAGCACAAATCCTCTACCCCTCAAATTTCCCCATTGAGCAAAACTCCTCTCCCCCCCTTCCAAATCCTCCCCATCCCCAAAGTCTCCCCTTCCTAGCACAAATCCTCTACCCTTCAAATTTCCCCATTGAGCAAAACTCCTCTCCCCCCCTTCCAAATCCTCCCAATCCCCAAAGTCTCCCCTTCCTAGCACAAATCCTCTACGCTTCAAATTTCCCCACTGAGCAAACATCCTCTCCCCCCCTTCCAAACCCTCCCCATCCCCAAAGTCTCCCCTTCCTAGCACAAATCCTCTACCCTTCAAATTTCCCCACTGAGCAAACATCCTCTTCCCCCTCCCCAAATGATCTCCCTCCCAAAATTCCCCCCTTCCTAGCACAAATCCTCTACCCCTCAAATTTCCACACTGAGCAAAAATCCTCTCCCTCCTTCCATATCCTCTCCCTCCCCAAATTCCCTCCTTCCTAGCACAAATCTTCTACCCCTCAAATTTCCCCACTGAGAAAAAATCCCCCCCCCCCCTCCAAATGCTCTCCCTCCCCAAATTCTCCCCTTCCTAGCACAAATCCTCTACCTCTCAAATTTCCACACTGAGCAAAAATCCTCTCCCCCCTCCAAATCCTCTCCCTCAATATGATACAATATGATGTTGTCCACTTTCTGTACCAGTAAAGTCCCATTTGGTTTTTATGGTTTTTTGTATAATAGTAGTAAAATTAGTAGTAGTAGCAGTAGTAGTATAAAGCTCTACCATGTTGTGCAGTGCTTTGCAGAGAGCATTGGTCGAACCACTCACCATGAGATCTTACACCCAATGCCCCCAGCATAGTGTGATGTATGCTGGACAGTGAGGTATAGTACTCTCTACAAGGGGGTCACTCTTCAATCTATACCAGACCCTCATCAAAGACAAGAGTCTGGTGTGTATTTTAGGGGGAACCCCATACTGCTTTTTTTGTTTTATTGTGGGGGGGTCCCCCATTCTAGGACAAGTGCCCGGTCACTCTGGCGCGATTTCAGGTGCGATTTGTGATTTGATATCACATCTAATGAATGTGAATGTCAGTGTCTTATCATGTTCGATTTGCTGCAGCAGCAATTTCTAGAGTAGTTCTTGCGTTACGTTTTCAGCAGTTTTGTTACGATTTCACATACATTATTATTATTATTATACAGGATTTATTATTATTATTATTATACAGGATTTATTATTATTATTAGTATTATTATTATACAGGATTTATTATTAATATTAGCATTATTATTATTATTATTATTATAATACAGGATTTATTATTATTATTATTATACAGGATTTATTATTATTATTATTATTATTATACAGGATTTATTATTATACAGGATTTATTATTATTATTATTATTATACAGGATTTATTATTAGTAGTAATATTATTATAAAGGATTTATTATTATATTATACAGGATTTATTATTAGTAGTATTATTATTATAAAGGATTTATTATTATTATACAGGATTTATTATTATTATTATTATTATTATTATTATACAGGATTTATTATTATTATTATTATTATTATTATACAGGATTTATTATTATTAGTATTATTATTATTATTATTATAAAGGATTTATTATTATTATTAGTATTATTATTATTATTATTATACAGGATTTATTATTATTATTATTATTATTATTATTATACAGGATTTATTATTATTATTATTACACAGGATTTATTATTATTATTATTATTATTATACAGGATTTATGGCGCCAACAATTTGCTCAGCGCTTTACAATATAACGGGAGACAATACAGCAACAATACAGTTCAATACAAGAGGGATAGGAGGGCCTGATCCTTGGAGCTTACAATCTAGGAGATAAAATATAAAGGAAATCGCACCGCAAATTGGGAGAAATCGTTGAAAATCTTTACAAGTAGCAATAAAGTCTTAAGAAATCGCGCTGAAATTTCACACAAATCGCAGCGGTGTGACCAGTGACGAAAGCTTGCTGTAGACGTATAGATTTTGGTTTGAGAATTTTCATTTCAAGAATATTCGTTTCGATTTTCTAATCATTAGTGGGGGTCAAATCGATGTTTGTTTTCGACCGCCGTGACGGGAATATTTGAAGGGGCAGGAAGGAAAACTATTCTCAATCAAACTAATTTTCGGCCAGTGGATGTGGTTATCGTTCAGAAATTACATTCATTTGAAACTCGAATGTTAAAAGCAAAAGACAATTTTTGAATGACATTCGCCCATTTATCGAATGTTCAAAGAATTTTCATACGACTTTTCTTATGAATATTCTTGTCCAAAAATCTACACGTGTGTGGCCAGCTTAAGGCTCTGGTACATAGGGAATCCATGGACATTTGTTTCCAAACAGAAGTAAGAGACTGGGATCTGTCATTGAGGCCACGTTCACGTATCACGTAGTGGGAAGGAGTGTTCCCACTCGCAATTTGTGTTGTGCGATTTTCACACGATTTTTTGTGTCACACATAGGGCAGCCCATTCACTTCAATGGGATACTCTGTGCACATTTGTCACTCAATAGAAGTTATTGCTCCTTTTTGGGTGACAAGCATAGTGCAACTAGAAGTGGCTGTGAACTGAACCCAGGTATGTTCAGCTCATTCCTAATAGTGAGGTGTAGTATACTCCGCAGATTGGGCATGCTGTGTGATGTACGCTGGATCTTCAGGTATATGTGTACAGGGGGTGTAGTACTCTCTAGACCAGTGGTCTCCAAACTGCGGCCCTGGGGCCAGATGTAGCCCTTTGCTTGCCTTTATCTGGCCCTTGGGGCACTATTCCCCCCACTGATACGAGACGCTATTCTGCCAACTGACACCAACACTGGGGCACCATTTCTACCACTGACACCAGAAATGGGCCATCATCCTCCCAACGATACCAATGGTGGGGCACTATTCCTCCCACTGATACGAGACGCTATTCTGCCAACTGACACCAACACTGGGGCACCATTTCTACCACCGACACCAGTAATGGTGCACTATTCCTCCCAATGATACCAACGGTGGGGCACTATTCCCCCCACTGATGGGAGACACTATTCTGCCAACTGACACTAAAACTGGGGCACCATATCTACCACCGACACCAGTAATGGTGCACTATTCCTTCCAATGATACCAATGGTGGGGCACTATTCCTCCCACTGATGCAAGACCAGGGGCGGACTGACCATTTGGAAACTCAGGCACTTCCTGAGGGCTCAGGGTCAGTAGGGGGTCCCATGAGATACCCCTGGTACCTTTCATAGGCTTTTTTGGGTGTGGTTTGAGTGTTGATGAGGACACAGGGGCCCCATGATTCCCTATTGCCCAGGGGCCCCATGAGTTGTCAGTCCACGTCTGTGCAAAACACAACTCTGCCAACTGACACCAACACTGGAGCACCATTTCTACCACTGACACCAGTAATGGGGCACTCCCACTGCGGGACAGTATTCTGCCAACTGACACCAACACTGGGGCACCATTTCTACCACTGACACCAGTAATGGGGCACTATTCCTCCCAATGATATCAACAGTGGGGCACTATTCCTCCCACTGACACCAGTAATGGTGCATTATTCCTCCCAATGATACCAAAGGTGGGGCACTATTCCTCCCACTGATGCAAGACACTACTCTGCCAACTGACACCAACACTGGGGCACCATTTCTACCACTGCAACCAGTAATGCTGCACTATTCCTCCCAATGATACCAATGATGGGGCACTATTCCTCCCAATGATACCAACGGTGGGGCACTATTCCTCCCACTGACACCAATGATGGGGCACTATTCCTCCCACTGACACCAATGATGAGGCACTACTCCTCCCACTGACACCAATGATGGGGCACTATTCCTCCCACTGACACCAATGATGGGGCACTATTCCTCCCAATGATACCAATGATGGGGCACTATTCCTCCCAATGATACCAACGGTGGGGCACTATTCCTCCCACTGATACCAATGATGGGACACTATTCCTTCCACTAATACCAATGATGGGGCACTATTCCTCCCACTGATACCAATGATGGGGCACTATTCCTCCCACTGATACCAATGATGGGGCACTATTCCTCCCACTGATGCCAATGATGGGGCACTATTCCTCCCACTGATACCAATGATGGGGCACTATTCCTCCCACTGATACCAACGGTGGGGCACTATTCCTCCCACTGACACCAATGATGGGGCACTATTCCTCATACTGACACCAATGATGGGGCACTATTCCTCCCACTGATACCAATGATGGGGCACTATTCCTCCCACTGATACCAATGATGGGACACTATTCCTCCCACTGATGCGAGACACTATTCTGGCAACTGACACCAACACTGGGGCACCAATTCAAACACTGACACCAGTAATGGGGCATCATTCCTCCCAATGATACCAACGATGGGGCACTATTCCTCCTCCTAATACCAAATGTGGCAATTTTTAATCCTACTGATGCCAGAAAAATGTCCTCTCCCGCTGGTCCCTCTAAAGTCTGAAGGACAATAAACTGGCCCTTTGTTTAGAACGTTTGGAGACCCCTGCCCTAGACGTTCAGGATTAGCAGGATGTAACTTGCCAGGACAGTGAGTGGAATAAATACCTGCACTGCCTCCTCTCCCTGCCATAAATCCATCACTGGCAGCACTGATAGGAATCTGTGCACATCACAGGACAGTATTGTGTCTGATGGATGGAAGGCTTATTACCCTAATGATACATCTCTCCTCCATCTCATTTCCCTGTAATTAGACTTTTACTGCAGCCGTCACCTTCTGCAAATACCGCCGGTGATTATTCAATTACCCCTTCCTGGCTGCTGTATAGTAATAACAATAATAATACTCATAATGATAATAACAATGTTTTGGATGTTTGCCATTTAGAAAGGAGGAATCATTGACCTCAGTGAAGGAGAGTGCTTTTCTATTGCTTTTTTTTTAATCTATCTTCACTTCTTTATCTCCATCTTCCTCCCTCTCTGTTTCTCAGTCCTTTTCTCTTTCTACGAGGGTTCTTCAAAACATTTCCGCACTTTTGTTAACTCTATTATATATATATATATATATATATATATAAAAATGCAGAAACATTTTTGAGGACCCCTCATAATATTCGCATCTATAGGGTCCTAAATCCTCAAATTACTATTTCTTAGCACCTTGGTGCTAGTAAAATTTAGTGCAGCAGAGGACATGATAGGTGCCTATAATCCCAGTGCCCAAAAAAAGGTTAGTGTGATTTTTCAGATGGGTCCTAGAAGTTGGGTCAGGGTTTGGGCTAGGATTAGGGTCAAGTGTTAGGGTAAAATTTTAGGTGGGTAGGTTTGTCAATTAGGTTTCTTTCAGCTTAAGGTTAGTGTTAGGGCCAGGGGTGTATTTACCACAAGGCAAACAAGGCATTTGCCTAGGGCGGCATTTTTCTGGGGGGGGGGGGCAGCACCGCCCCTTGGAAAAAGGGACGGAAGAAGGGACACACGCGGCATGGGGACCTGGTGAAGCGTCTGGGTAAGGGGTTAGGTGGGGTTAAGTGTTGGGTTATATAATAGGTTAGGGTAATGTCTAGGGTAAGGGGTTAGGTTTTAGGTTACAGTTCACATTAGATTTAGTGTTAGGGTCAAGGGTTAGGGTAAGGCTTTAGGTTGGGTTAAGTAATAGGTTCTACCCTAGGTTAGGGTTAGTATTAGGGTCAATGGTTGAAGGGAGGGTTAGGTGCTAGGTTTATTTTAGGTTTCAGATGAAGTGTTAAGGGTTGATTTTGGGCATTGAGTATAGTTTACAGATTCAGTTGGGGCAGGTTAAGCATTACGGTCAGTCTAAAGCTGGCCATATACTATACAATCTTTTTTTCCCCATTAGGGGAAGAGAAAAAGAAGAGACACTGCTCTCACCACCTGCGCTGTCCTGTGTGTAGAGGAAGGCCTCTGATGCATTTTGCCCCACCCACTGGGGCTTGATTCCTCTCAGAAGTGGCCCTGCACTCAGTCCTTCTCCACTGCTGCTGATGGATTTACCCGATAGAGGTGGCGAAAGAATAAAAAAAATAAAAAGAAAAGGTGAACATGAATTTAAGTTTAAAGCCATTAACTTATTCTATGAACTGGTGCCTCCGGTCATGCTTCTTTCAATTAACTTGTATTATCTGAATGCATGAATAATCATTTAATCCTGAACTATGGCGTCACGCAAATAATTATTGTTATCGATACAATTTTTTGACTGTAATTTAGTGCATATAACTATATTTAGTTATATGCCTTATCCTTTATTATTCTTTGTATTGTTTCATTATTACCATATTATATTTCAATATTGTTCATGATCTGATATTTTATTATTTTTCACGATCCTAATATATTTCTCTTTTTTTCATTATCTTATTTTATTTTATTATCCTTCATTATTTTATTACATTTCATTGTTCTTCACTATCTTTTTATATTTTATTATCCTTCATTATCTTATTGTATTTCATTGTTCTTCATTATCTGTTTAGATTTTATTATCCTTCAATATCTTATTATATTTCATTGTTCTTCATTATCTTTTTATATTTTATTATCCTTCGTTATCTTATTTTATTTTATTATTCTTCATTATCTCATTATATTTTATTATCCTATTATATTTAATTTTTCTTCATTATCTTTTTATATTTTATTATCCTTCATTATCTTGTTATATTTTGTTATTCTTCATTATCTTTTAATATTTTATTATCCTTCATTATCTTATTATATTTTATTATCCTTCATTATCTTATTATATTTCATTTTTCTTCATTATCTTTTTATATTTTATTATCCTTCATTATCTTGTTATATTTCATTGTTCTTCATTATCTTTTTATATTTTATTATCCTTCATTATCTTATTATATTTCATTGTTCTTCATTATCTTTTTATAGTTTATTAAACCTCATTATTATATTATATTTTGCTATTCCTCATGGACATAATATTGATATCTTATCATGTCTATGTTATATACTAAGTATATACCACCTTCCATTGGAGATAGGAGACACCTGTCCACCCAGTAAGAGATTTACCCTTCTTTTTCTGTGTCTGTGAGACAAAAAGTGAAGCAAAATCTCTTTAAAGAACACAAACAACAAAATAAATGGACAGGGATCTAAACTATTTCCTACTCTATCCAGGAAAAAAAAAAAGTTGGGCTATAAATTCATTTTAAAGTACTAAGGGCTCCCATACGCCAGTCTAAACAAGCACCAAATCCACTTATTATGTGATGCACAAGCCTCAGAAAACTGCCTTTACCTTCCCTGACTGAGCCAAATCCTCCTTTATTTGTGTCTCACGCAGTCCCCCTCCCAGACACTGCAGCTCCCAGTGGGAGGGTTTCAGCAAAAGAGGCGTTGCTTTCAGTCTAGAAAGCAGTGGGTGCGGCTTGGAGTGGCCAGGTGTTGATTGACAACCCATGTGCTTGTGAATGATGCTGATGGACACGCCCACAGCATCATCTTCTCCTCCTGCTGTAGTGTGAGCGCGCCCAGCCTACGTGATAATGACAATTCTGCTCTGTATTTAGGAGCGGAGCAGCATTGTTGGCACCGCACCACAGAAAGCTGCATTAGGTGGACTCCACTAACAGGTATTCGTAGAGCTTTGCAGGGGGAGTAAGTGAAAACAGTGTATATAATTAATGAATATAAATAAATACATATACAATATATATATAAAATATATATATACAAAAATATATCAAATATAAAATACATATACAAAATATATTGTAGTACACATACAATATATATATACACAAAAATATATAAAATACATATACAAAAAAAAACATATATATATATATATAAATATATATATATATATATTACACATAATATATATATTTATATAAATATATATATATATACAAAAATATATAAAATACATATACAAAAAAATACATATATATATATATATATATATATTAGTGGTTAGCACATCTGCCTTGCAGTAAATGGGTCATGGGTTCAATTCCCGACCATGGCACCTCCTGCATGGAGTTTGCATGTTCTCCCTGTGCTTGCGTGGGTTTCCTCCGGTTACTCCAGTTTCCTCCTACATTCCAAAGACATGCTGGTAGGTGAATTGATTCCTGTCCAAATTGGCCCTAGTATGTATGAATGTGAGTTAGGGACCTTAGATTGTACACCCCTTGAGGGTTAGGGACTGATGTGAATGTCCAATATATATATATGTAAAGCACTGCGTAAATGGACAGCGCTATATAAGTACCTAAAATAAATAAATATATATTACACATAATATATATATATATATATATATATATATAAAAAAATATATATATATATATATATATATATGAAATACATTTACAAAATATATTGTATTACACTATATATATACAAAAATATATAAAATAAATATACAAAAAAAATTATATATACATACATATATATATATATATATATATATATATAATTTATTTATTTATTTTTTAAATTGGCCACAGATCCAAATTAAATGACTCAAATACGCTGATTTATTAATAGGGAGTGTTTTTACCTAGCTTAGTAGTTAAGGTGGAGCTGTGCTCTCTTTGAATGCTGGATAAAGTGCAAGGAAAATAAAAGAATAAAATTAAAATAGTATTTTTTCCTTCCACCTGATTGGATGATTGTAGTGAGCACAATGTTATCCTATTTACTAAGTTCCGCAAGTGTTTTTTTTTTTAATATGATCGTTTTTGTATCCTTTAGCAGATTAACGCCACCTTTTCCCCCCTAGCATTCAAGCCCATCAGCATAACAGCCTGGCAATGTATATTTTTTAGGAGGAGAAATCAGCAATGGCAAAATCTGTATTCCCCTCAGGATGGGTTATCTTTAAAATTAGTTTGGAGGAGGAAAGTGCAAATAAATCTAAAATCTGGTGCAGCTGTGCATGGCAGCCAATCAGCGTCTAGCTTCATCTTGTTCAGTTAAGCTTTGACAATAAAACCTGAAAGCTGATTGGTTTCTATGCAGAGCTGCACCAGATTTTACACTCTCCAATTGTAGTAAATCAACTCCATTGCATGTAATTGGGGTGTGTAACTGCAGAACACAGAGCCCAAAGACATGAGCTTCAAACACAATTAAAATTAATTTTCTTGATACACCAAATATATACTGACTATATTACTGCTTGCTACAGCAACTGTGTCATCATGCATGTGTTGTAAATTAGTCTAATCATAGGTATTCAAATGTTAAAACTAAATTTCAAACAATTTATTTTTTGGTCACATTTTGTCTACTTAATTTTGTTTAAACATTATGTAAAATAAAAAAATAAATATCATGATTTTTTTTTTTTTTTTTAAATAATGGCTGAATATACACTTTCTGCTTATACAATTTATTATAGCAGCAATACTATTACTATTATACGAATAGAAATAATAATTATTATTCTACTAATTTTAATAATAAATAAAATGCTAATAATAATTTTATTATTATTATTAATAATAATAATAATAATAATAATAATAATAATAATAGCAGCAATTTTATTACTACTATAAATCACAATACAACTAATTCTACTGCCAATATTAACAGTTAATAATAATTTTTCTGTTACTTCTGCTACTGCTACTACTAATAAGTGTAAGGTCACTATTGCTGCTGCTGCTGCTGATACTACTACTACTGCTACTACTAATAAAAAAATAATAATTTACATACTACAATAAAACAATAAAAATTTTACTAGTATTACTAATATTAATTTCCGTAACTACTACTACTACTAAAAATAATACAAATAAATAATTTGAATATTACAACTAAATATAAAAAATGTACTCTTGTTATTAATAATAATTTCCCCAATACTATCACTACTACTACCTATAGTAGTATTAATAATATTAATAATAATAATAATAATAATCATACAAATAAATAATTTAAATACTACAACTAAATATAAAAATGTTACCACTTTTACTAATAATAATTTCTCTTACTACTACTAGTAGTAATAATAATAATAATAATAATATTTATACATATAAATAATTTGAATACTACAACTAAGTATAAACATTTTACTACTGTTACCAAAAATAATTTCCTTCACTACTACTAATACTACTACTACCTTTAATAACACTAATACTAAAATAATATTAATTGTAAAACTAGTACTAAGAATAATTCTACATTCTGTGTCACCTTCCGTTTGTGTCCTAGCTGAAAATGCATTTAATATTCATCATGAGTTTGAACGCATGCATTTTAAATTGTATATGTGTATTTAAATTTTTTTTAATCTTTTTTTTTTTTTTAAATCAAGAAAATCTAAATATTTGAAAGCCAAGCAGTGTCATGGTCAACTTACTGTAGCTTAGGAGTTATTTTAACTGTTTTGAATATCAACAGACAAATATCACAAATGTGAGGAACTCTTATTTATCACAAAAAAAATTTCTATAAAAATTTTGTATTTATTTATTCATTTTTAATTAACTGTTGAAACCTTTATTGATCACAAATTGTTATTTTATCCCAATAATCATTAATTTATCTCATCTTGAATTGGCTCCTTTTTCTGCCTTCCTGTGTAGACTCCTCATAGAACCTTACAGCTATTGGCAGCCTGGTGGAAATCGGATTTAGGAATCGAAGACCTGAGTGATAATGAGCTATTATGAAGTTCAGACTTGTCAAATGCATAGGGTTGATCTAAAATTTTAATTAGCTAGAAACTTTATTGTATATATGGTGGTAAAACTGAATAACGTGCGGTGATATGTTATGCTTGGTGAAATACCTCTACAGTGCAATGCTAAGCAGGGGCGGACTGACCATTTGGAAACTCGGGAACTGTCCGAGGGCCCGGGGTCAGTAGGGGGCCCCAGGAGATGCCCCTGGTACCTTTCTCATAGGCTTTTTTGAGTTTGGGCAAGACACAGGGGCCCCATTATCCCCTATTGCCCAGGGGCCCCATGAGTTGTCAGCCCGCCCCTGATGCTAAGTATAGTAAGGGTGCAACTACGGCCATAGCTGACTATGCGGCTGTATGGGGCCCAGAATCACAGGTGGTGGGCCCAGAGCTGTCTAATCACAGGTGTAATAGCATTTTAGATATACAGTAGAGTTAGATAAAATGAATGTAAAGTTTGCAATGAAAACAATTAATAATCTGTATCACTATAGGAATTGTTGGTGAAAGTGACGGGGTCCCCAGAATGATTTTGCTATGGGGCCCTATCACACATAGCTGATGTATTGTATACCAGTCATTAAACTGCAATATCACACAAGGAGTGTTTATAGTGCCTAAAGTATATGTAGATAAACCAGATAACTAAAATCTCACTTTACATTTAAAGCGCTTACATACTTCAAAAGCAATTTTCATTATTTATATAATTTGCAGTTTTTTTTATTAAACATAATATTAAGTTATTATTTTTATAGACTAGTATTATTAAAATATTCCCTGGTGATCCTGCCATGAAGGTCTTTGCTCAGGCGCTTCCTGTTATAGAGTGACAACACTCTGTCCCTGTCTCTCATTTGTGTTCCTACGTTGTCACCCTGCGGCTTCTGCAGGAAGGGGCCATTCCAACACACAATGCACAGATGTGGTCCACCGTTGTCGCCGTGTCAGGAAATCTACTCTGAGAAATGCCATGAAGCCATCTCTGGAGGGCATGTAGACATCAAGTAGGTGCAAAGATTCTGCAGGAGAAGCAGGAAAAGATGAAAAAGAGATTAAATGTATTTTTATATATATATATATATATATATATATATATATATATATTTATTTTATTTTTTTTTTAAATATATATTTATATATTTTATATATATATATATATATATATATATATATTTATTTTTTTTAAAATATATATTTATATATATATTTTTTTATATTTTATATATATATATATATATATATATATATATATATATATATATATGTGTGTGTGTATGTATATATATATATATATATATATATTAAAAAAAAAAAAGACAATCGTCTATGATACACCGTGCTTTACGAAACTAAATGTCATTGGGTGAGGATTTACATCTACTTTAACCCAGTAGCAGAATATCACATATATTGTGCCTGTAAGTACAGATTGGCCTTGATTTATTTAACAGCAGTGCCCTCATAAAGAGCTGATGGTGTTTAAAATGACATACTAAAATTTAGGAAAAATATATATCAACATACAGTACAACTTTAAAGTGCCTAATCTGTTTTGATTGGAACAAAAAATTATTAATTTATTAGGATTACAAAAATGTATATAATTAGATTTATTGTAAAAGTGTTTATTAAAAGTAAACCTCTCCTGAGAAAACCACAGAGGCTGTCATTGATTACACTCTTCAAAAATTGCAAGTTGATTGGCTTTCTCTGGTCTTAATATTTTTTTAGACCCAAAACATGCAGGAGAAGTCAGAAATCTTAATTTCCTATTGTACAGCGCTGAGCAAACCCTTTGGCGCTATATAAACTTGATGTAATAATAATAATAATAATTTGCATACTTGCTCTGTCCTATGGATGAAATGTATAGTTCTGCTCTAGGGATGATGAAATGCCCACAGGAGACTGTGAAGAGGGTATGCTTTCTTTATTTGTGAAGGGGCAATGGTGCCCTCTTGTGACCATAGTAAAAACCTTTTTTTAATTTAATTTTTTTTTTAAATTTCAGTTGTATTCATACATTTTTTTTATTTTTATTAATTTTATTTTTATGTTATTAACTTTTTTTCTTATTTTTATTCATTTCAATTGTATATTATTTGTTTTTTTTTTTTTTAGTTTTTTTCTTATTTTTATTCATTTCAATTTTGTATTATTTGTTTTTAATTTTTTTTTATATATAATAATATTAATATAACTAAATTTTTAATGTTTATTAATTTTAATATGTTATGTTATATTATGTTATTGTTGTATTAGGTTATTCATTATCTATTTTAATTTTTTTTAATTTCTATTCCTTTTAACTTTTTTTCTTTGATTTTGTTCTGGTTTGTTTTGTTGTTTGCATGTTTACCCGTTTGGCATATTTAAAGACTTACAGTAGATCTAAACTCAATCACTAAGATTTACCGTGTTAATGTCAGTTTTATTTTAAATAAAAATATATGTAAAAGAAAAAATTGGATTTAGGAATTGAACACCTGAGCGATAATGAGCTAATATGAAGTTCAGACTTGTCAAGTGCATAGGGTTGATCTAAAATTGTAATTCGATAGAAACTTTATTGTATATATGGTGATTATACTGAATAACATGTGATGATATGTTATGCTTGGTGAAATAATTCTACAGTGTGATGCAAAGTATAGCAAGGGTGCAACTACGGCCATAGCTGACTATTAAAATGAAATAAAAATATATGCAAAAAAAAAATATTTTTTTAATTTCTCTATGTACCAAAATTTTTTTTATTCATTTTATTGTTATTTTATTCCTTTATTTTTATATATATATATATATATATATATATAACTCAACCACTAAGATATACCATGTTGAATGTCAGTTAAGCAGGGTTATTTAATAAAAATATATGCATTTTTTTATTTCTTAAAATTTTTTATATACCTAAATATTTTTATTTTTATTAATTTTATTGTTATGGTATTCATTTATGTGTATATCTATATATATAGTCACGGCCAAAAATATTGGCACCCCTGCATTTCTGTCAGATAATGCACTGTTTCGCCCAGAAAATCGTTGCAATTACAAATGTTTCTGCATTCTCATGTTTATTTCTTTTGTTTGCATTGGTATGACACAAAAAAGTGGAGAAACAAAGTCAAATCTGACACATTCCACGCAAAATCCCAAAAATGGACTGGACAAAATTATTGGCACCTTCTCAAAATTGTAAGGAATAATTGCATTCCAAGTTTGTGATGCTCCTGTAATTTGTAATTAAAAAGCTGAATCATTGACTCAACCTTTCTGTTGTGTGTCTCTGTGTGCCACATGGAGCATGGAGAAGAGAAAGAACAGCAAATAATTGTCTGAGGATTTGAGAATAAAAATTGTGGAAAAGCATGGACAGTCTCAAGGTTACAAGTCCATCTCCAGAGATCTTAATGTTCCTATGTTCACTGTGCACAACATTGTCAAGAAGTTTACAGCCCATGGCACTGTAGCTAATATCTATGGACGTGGACGACAGAGATTGCATTGATCAAAGACTGCAATGAAGGATTGTTGGAAGGGTGGATAAAGAACCTCGATCAACTTCCAGACAACTTCAGGCGGAACTTCAGGCACAGGGTACACCTGTGTCAGCTCGCACTATACGTCGCCATCTGAATGAAAAGGACGCTATGGTAGGACACCAGGAGGACCCCACTGCTGACACAGAAATATGGTAGGAGACCCTGGAGGACCCCACTGCTGACACAGAAATATGGTAGGAGACCCAGGAGGACCCCACTGCTGACACAGAAATATGGTAGGAGACCCTGGAGGACCCCACTGCTGACACAGAAATATGGTAGGAGACCCAGGAGGACCCCACTGCTGACACAGAAATATGGTAGGAGACCCAGGAGGACCCCACTGCTGACACAGAAATATGGTAGGAGACCAAGAGGACCCCACTGCTGACACAGAAATATGGTAGGAGGCCCTGGAGGACCTCAATGCTGACACAGAAATATGGTAGGAGACCAGGAGGACCCCACTGCTGACACAGAAATATGGTAGGAGACCAGGAGGACCCCACTACTGACACAGAAATGTGGTAGGAGACCCAGGAGGACCCCACTACTGACACAGAAATATTGTAGGAGACCCAGGAGGACTCCACTGCTGACACAGAAATATGGGAGGAGACCCAGGAGGACCCCACTGCTGACACAGAAATATGGTAGGACACCAGGAGGACCCCACTGCTGACACAGAAATATGGAAGGAGACCAGGAGGACCCCACTACTGACACAGAAATATGATAGGAGACCCTGGAGGACCCCACTACTGACACAGAAATATGGTAGGAGACCCAGGAGAACACCACTGCTGACACAGAAATATGGTAGGAGACCAGGAGGACCCCACTACTGACACAGAAATATGGTAGGAGACCCAGGAGGACCCCACTGCTGACACAGAAATATGGTAGGAGACCAGGAGGACCCCACTACTGACACAGAAATATGGTAGGAGACCCAGGAGGACCCCACTGCTGACACAGAAATATGGTAGGAAACCCAGGAGGACCCCACTGCTGACACAGAAATATGGAAGGAGACCCAGGAGGACCCCACCGCTGACACAGAAATATGGTAGGAGACCCAGGAGGACCCCACTGCTGACACAGAAATATGGTAGGAGACCCAGGAGGACCCCACTGCTGACACAGAAATATGGTAGGAGACCCAGAAGGACCCCACCGCTGACACAGAAATATGGTAGGAGACCCAGAAGGACCCCACTGCTGACACAGAAATATGGTAGGAGATCAGGAGGACCCCAGTTGGAGAGACCTGGAGCAGTTGGTGAAAGAAGAGCGCTCCAAAATTCCATTAGAGAGGTGGAAGAAACCCATTGATGGTTACAGGAAACCATTGATTTCAGTTATATTTTCCAAGAGGTGTGCTACCAAATATTAAATTGAGGGTACCAATAATTTTGTCCAGTCCATATTTTTGGGATTTTGCATGGAATGTGTCAGATTTGACTTTTATTTCTCCGCTTTTTTTGTGTCATACCAATATAAACAAAAGAAATAAACATGAGAATGCCGAAACAATAGATCCCAAGCAACAACAGACCCCCCAACAGCAATAAGAGATCTCCCCACAGCCAGCATCAATGGACCCTTCAGCACTGAGCAATGATAGACCTCTCCCTCAACAGTAGATCCCTCCCAGGGACAAATGACACCCCCCTCAGCAAAATAAGACCCCCATAGCAACAATAGAACACAGAAGCAAATATCAAGTAAATTGTATGGGATTTTTTAAATAATACCAAGAAAAGCAGTAAAATTGATCATGCAGCAACATGATCCCCCGGCACCAATGGACCACCCACAACAAAATACCCCCCCAGCAACAACAGACCCCAGACAGCAACAACAGATCTCCCCACCGCCAGCATCAATAGACCCTCCTGCAACAGTAGGGATCTACTCCCAGGAACAATCGAACCCCCAGCAAAATAAGACTTACCCCAGCAACAATAGACCTTCCCAGCTGCAATAGATGCCCCCGCAGAAATAGATCCCCCTGCAGCCAGCATCAATAGATCCTGCAGCGCACTCCAGCACCCCTTGCTACTACATACTGTACATTCAGTGCTGGAGGCCCGGAACTGCATTCCCCCATGTTCCCGATGAGAAAAAGCCCAAATATACTGTATATATATATATATTACCAAAAGTATTGTCTCCGCCCTCCCAACCATGTGATTCAGGTGTTCCAATCCCCTCCATGGACACAGGTGTATACAATCATATACTGGGCCAGCCCTCCAAATCATTGGATTTAGATGTTCCAATCCCCTCCATGGCCACATGTCTATGCAATCAAGCCCCTAGGCATGCAGACTGTTTCTACAAACATTGGTGAAAGAATGGGTCGCTCTCAGGAGCTCAGTGACTCCAAGCGTGGTCCTGTGATAGGTGGTCACCTGTGCAATAAGTCCATCCGTGACATTTCCTGGCTACTAAATATTCCACGCTCAACTGTTAGTGGGATTATAACAAAGTGGAAGCAACTGGGAACAACATCAACTCAGCCACGATAAAGATAAAAAGAAAGACCTCCAAACTTCATGTGGCCTTCAGATTAGCACAACAGTGCGTAGAGAGCTTCATGGAATGGGTTTCCATGGCCGAATAGCTGCATCCAAGCCTTCCATCACCAAGTGCAATGCAAAGCGTCGGGTGCCGTGGTGTAAAGCACGCCGCCACTGAACTCTAGAGCAGTGGAGACGTCTTCTCTGGTGTGACCAATCACGCTTCTCTGTCTGGCAATGCGATGGACGTGTCTGGGTTTGGCGGTTGCCAGGAGAACAGAACTTTTCTGGCTGCATTGTGCCAAGTGTAAAGTTTGGTGGAGGGGGATTATGGTGTGGGGTTGTTTTTTAAGGGTTGGGCTTGGCCCCCAAGTTCCAGTGAAGAGAACTCTTAAGCCATCAGCATACCAAGACATTTTGGACAATTTCATACTCCCAACTTTGTGGGAAGAGTTTGGGGATGACCCCTTCCTGTTCCTTCCAACATGACACCAGTGTACAAAGCAAGGTCCATAAAGACATGGAGGAGCCAGTTTGGGGTGGAGGAACTTGACTGTCCTGCACAGAGTCCTGACCTCAACCCCATAGAACACCTTTGGGATGAATTAGAGTGGAGACTGCGAGCCAGGCCTCCTCCCCCGACATCAGTGCCTGACCTCACAAATGTGCTTCTGGAAGAATGGTCCAACCTTCCCATAGACACCCTCCTAAACCTTGTGGACGGCCTTCCCAGAAGAGTTGAAGCTGTTATAGCTGCAAAGGGCGGGGCCAACTCAATATTGAACCCTACGGACTAAGACTGGGGCCATTAAAGGTCATGTGTTTATAAAGGCAGACGGCCCAATACTTTTGGCAATATAGTGTGTGTGTATACAGTATATATCTATCCATTCAGTTGTATCCGACCCTTGGTGATTGCATGGGCCGTCACTTGTAAGTGACTTTTTCCATGAATTCTCTTAGCAATTATTTTTACAGGGTAGGTTGCCAGGTCTTTCCCCAACCCCCACCATGCAGGAGATCCCACATGGCCAGGGATGAAACTAGGACAATTTAGACAGGAGCCAATTAACCTACCAGCATGCCTTTGGAGTGTGGGAGGAAACCGGAGCACCTGGAGGAAACCCACACAAGCACAGCGAGAAAATGCAAATTCCATGCAGGAGGCGCCATGGTCAGGAATCAAACCCATGACCCATTTACTGCAAGGGAGACATGCTAACCACTAAACCACTGTGCCACCCACCATAGCTGTATATAATTATATATAAATAAATGTGTATCCAATGAAAAACACATTATGGGATGTGATGGGTTAATATCTATGGACTGTGTGTGCGTGTGGTATACAGGGGCGGACTGACAACTCATGGGGCCCCCGGGCAATAGGGGATCATGGGGCCCCTGTGTCCTTGCCCAAACTCAAAAAAGCCTATGAAAAAGGGACCAGGGGCATCTCATGGGGCCCCCTACTGACCCTGGGCCCTCGGGCAGTGCCCGAGTTTCCAAATGGTCAGTCCGCCCCTGGTAGTATACTATATATATATACATACATACACATACACTGTATATACATGGGGAAGCCCCAATCCTAATTTCTATTTGGTAGGGATTGAGGCCTAGTAATAGTCCATATTAACCCATCACATCCCATAATGTGTTTTGCATTGGATACACATTTATTGACACACAAATAGTATTCCTTGATATTGTTGATCCAGGGAATAGCTGATTGCCCTCTCTGGGGTCAGGAAGGAATTTACTTTCTCTTCCCTGGAGCAAGTTGCATCATGGTTTATTGGGGGGTGGGGGTTGTGCCTTCCTCTGGATCACCTTTGTGTATAGGATTGTGTATATTGAGGTTTTCTATTTTTTTTTAGTTGAACTAGATGGACTTGTGTCTTTTTTTCAGCCTGACTAAATACAGTATGTAACTATGAGATGTAAAAGCATAATGAAGGAAGAAGAAAATAAAAGGTGTCTTTTCACTTGGGTTTTGATGCATTTCCTACTTGAGTTTCCATGCATTTACATCGATTTACAAATGTTAACATCTGTTTCATCCATTTATATGAGTCTCCCATAACATAAACCACATTCTTGGTTCTCTGATCACTGCAGGTAAAGGTGCAGCATGCACAAACATGTAATCGTTAGCCGCATACACATTATTTTATTACACCAACACAGCTACATGATGATAATGGGAATCAGGCCTGAGGATATATTCACATCTGAGTAGTTTCCGGCAGAATGAAGAACCGGGCTGACGGAAGTAACAACAGAAGTGTTTGTGACATCGGATTTCATGAGCTTTAAAGTGGGACTCAAATATGACATATAGGACGCATTAACACCAAGACAAGGCAATGGATATGGATCTTTAACCCGTACGAATGAGTCACTGGCTTGGCTTTGGCCGCTCTTCCACAAAAGAAAGGGACTCCCAAGAAATAGGGAAATGAAGAACTCCATACATACAATGAAGAACTCTTATACATGAGCCAAAAGAACGCCTAAAAGAAGTCTATAGAGTCCAAAGTCCTTTAAGTCACACCAAGAAGCACCAACATTTTTTGTGGGGTCAAAAATCCCCCTTCTGTCTGGAGCATCACGTCAGCCTTCAGAGAGGTCTTGACAGCAGTAAGGACGGTGTATGTGGACGCATGGGCACATCTACCACAGATACTGGTGCCTAGTGGCCTATTTAAACCCGGGCTCTGCATGGGATCAATGATGGACGATCCTTCATCTTGTATCTCTATTATTCCTTATCCTGAATCTGCTTGACTCTGTTATTAACCCGGCTTCTATCTGACCTGCCTCTGGATTAGTACTGCCTGTTTATGTTTGCTACCTAGCTGTGTTACCGACCTTGGACTGGACTCGACCAAGATTTTGTACCTCATTGCCTGCACATTGCCATCCTCTCCTCATCCCTGACTTTGATCTTGATTGTGATTTAGTGCCTTCCTGCTCGGCTGTTACCAAACTTGGTTTGTGGCTATGCTCTCTACTAGGCTGGGTGAAGTCGGAGTGCCCTCCTCATTTGCGCTTCTGCTTACCTGACACCAACGCTCTGCAATTCCAGCTTCCTGGCACCTGTGCCCTTCCATTGCCCTAGCAGGACCTATCTCAATCTTCAGGGGTGTTTGGATGGAAATTGTGCAAGAGGCTACCCTCATCAGCTCAAGCTGATCATACAGCCATGTGACATCTACATCAGGGCTTTAACCAAGAAGTGATAGAGGCAGAATCACTCACCAAGGCCTTGTTTACACTTGTTGCCAGTAGGGTGGTTAAAATAGGCAGTTGAACTTTCATATGTCATCTGGTGGATGCCCCAACTAGAAATAATGAACTGCTGGATCTACTATTCACAAAAAACACAGAACAGATTGCAGATGTGGATGTAAGGGATCATTTGGAAAACTGTGTTCACAAGAGGAATATCATGCTTGTATGATACATAAGCATTGGAATGTATGGAATCCTTAATAGTTTGAACCATTATACTTCCATGATGGTTGTACTCCATTCAGGGGCGGACTGACAACTCATGGGGCCCCCTGGGCAATAGGGGATCATGGGGCCCCTGTGTCCTTGCCCAAACTCAAAAAAGCCTATTAAAAAGGTACCAGGGGCATCTCTTAGGGCCCCTACTGACCCCGGGCCCTCCAGCAGTGCCCGAGTTTTGAAATGGTCAGTTTGCCCCTGCACCCAACAGTGTATCCAGAGGGGGTTGTACACATGCCATGACAGCAATTCTTTGCTTTATAACACTGGCCAAAATTATACCCCCTGTCACCTTTAGTGGGCAATACTGCTGCCAAACATGACCCATTCAAGTGAAAGGGGCTGCGTTGCCACCGTCCTGCAAACACATGCAATAACACCATACTGGAATTTTCAAGGCAATGCATACCCATAGATGAGGACTGTGGTTACTCACCTGTCCTGTTGCCCCAGAGAAATTGTCTACCCCAAAATCCAGCAATGTTATTTTCCTGGGTCCTCCACAGCTTTCATTGGATCCTCCGCTCGGCCTTTATATCATTACAGGATACAGGGGGTGACGTAGAGATCAGTAGGAGTAACAATTATGGGGAGGACCCAGGAGTTTAATACGCCCAGAAGTGTCGGTTTCCCAGAGTATTGCAGGGCGTGATATTTTCAGAGCAGTATTCAGTGGCCCAGGCATAGGCAGGGTGAATTTCAGTATAGTGGTTGGGTTGCTTTAAAGTAGACTAGTAAAAGTGTTTTATTCGTGCAGGCTAAATACCAAAATTTACATCGGGGAAGCGGAATGGATTGCAGAAGTGTGTGTCCCTGCAGTGGCATGGAAGCACATATAGCAGTTGGGATGCTGGGTGCTGCCAGTTATGATGGACAAAAGTCTACAGTGTATGTCCATGTCTATTGTTCCATGACACTGAGATGTCTAGTTCTGCTGGGATGACTTAATGTGTGATATCTTTCTATGAAGTCATGAAGGAGGCCAGTAATGAAGTCATGAAAGTTATGAAGGAGGCCACTAATGAAGTCATGAAGGTATAAAGGAGACCAGTAATGAAGTCATGAAGGAGGCCAGTAATGAAGTCATGAAGGTTATGAAGGAGGCCAATAATGAAGTCATGAAGGTATAAAGGAGGCCAGTAATGAAGTCATGAAGGTTATGAAGGAGGCCAGTAATGAAGTCATGAAGGTTATGAAGGAGGCCAGTAATGAAGTCATGAAGGTTATGAAGGAGGCCAGTAATTACTGTAGGTCATGAAGGTTATGAAGGAGGCCAGTAATGAAGTCATGAAGGTATGATGGAGGCCAGTAATGAAGTCATGAAGGTTATGAAGGAGGCCAATAATTAAGTCATGAAGGTATAAAGAAGGCCAGTAATGAAGTCATGAAGGTTATCAAGGAGGCCAGTAATGAAGTCATGAAGGTTATGAAGGAGGCCAGTACCAGTAATGAAGCCATGAAGGTTATGAAGGAGGCCAGTAATGAAGTCATGAAGGTATGAAAGAGGCCAGTAATGAAGTCATGAAGGTTATGAAGGAGGCCAAAATTGAAGTCAGCGAGATAAAGAAGGAGGTCAGTAAGCAGGGCAGGCAGCTTTTACCTCGGCACTAGCTCCAGAATGGTTGGAACTGTACCAGCCAAAGCCAAAATCATCCACCAGGCATGTCCAAATCAGACATTTTCCATGTGACCTGCCACAATGTAAAGAGTCTGAGGGCTCATTTAGATCTTTGTTTGTGTGTAGAGATGTGTTTTCTGATAGATTGGTACCTTGCCATGTGTCCTTGTGCATCCCCTTTGTGCGTTGACATACGTTTGATGCACACCAATGCCATTTTGAATTTGGGATTTGAAGTGAGTAGATTTAACAGCCATTGACCAAGACTTCTTAATATCCATTGCCATTGACTTTTTTTTTTCTTTTAAGCCCTTGATGGGGTGCACAAAAACAAAACACTGTGTGAACCAAAAAAAGTGAACGTAGATTGTGTCATATGGGCCCCTCCTAAAATGGAAGGACCTTTCCCTGATCCTGTGGGGTGCAAGACACCTGATGGGGGAAAGGCATGCTCAGGTCCACCTAGCCAAAAGGCCTGGCAGATACCGCTCCTAATGATCAGCTGAAACTGACCAACAAGTGCTGGGTGAGGGGCTCTCCGGAAGAGAGACCTTGTCAAGGTAGGAGAGGAAGGAACCTAAGGGCCACACATTGTCCTCCCTAGACTTCAGGGTAGGCCAACACCCTAAATTCCTTGAATGGAAAAAAAACACACATATAGGTGCAGGTGACACACACATGGAGAGAAATTTAAAAAAAAAATGCCAGTGCATGTGTAATGAATAGGCCTTGTGGTCTGGTAACAAAAATTGCCCCAGTCTTGGCCAAAAGGCCTAGCCCATGAGATGAAGTGCAGAAAAAAGCATTTGGTGTTCACTGGGTTCCAAACCTATAGTGTTACTCGGCACCCCTGGGGCACCACTCCCAGGACCTGCTTGACACCTTCTGCCTTCCCAGCCCCCACTGGGCACCTCAGAACTTGCAAAACTAGGGAAACACTCCTGACCCCCACTTTACCCAGTTGCCATTTGATTTGGTGTCTTTTCCATTAGGTCCCTGCAAATAGTGCGAACAAGATCTTAAAATGTCACAGCCACTCCATTGCCTACCTTGCTACAGTAGTCAACCAGACAAAAATAATTTTTCAAAACTTTTTTTTCGGAAAGTCAATTTACTTGATCTTATTTTATGAAATAATTGTTGTTTTCTTTGAACATGAATCAAACCGATTTTCAAGCAAGACCATCAAGGATGAAGAACTGTTCCATCTGCTGTCTTTGCTCCATCGACTTGAGGCTGCAGCAGAGGTTTATCCAGCATTGCCGGTGTATCCAGAGCACAGCGCGGGCTGTTAATATATCAGCCATTGGCCCCCATCAAAGGTGAAAAGCAGAGAGAGAGGAATCTGGAGGAATACAGAAATGTCACCTGAGGCTGCAGATCACGCCTGGCTTCATAAAACGGCCACAACATCAAAGAGGACATTTTCCCCTCCAACGAGCCTCGTCATTGGCTGGAGCGTGTTTATTCTACAAGAATTTAATCTGACTTCTTTATCTTCCCTGATAGAGGGACCCTGGCCAGTCACAAGGGACAATTCAAGTTTTTTGGTTTGTTAAGTCACCTGTAAAGGTGCAATCAATAAAAGGAAAAACCTGTTTGAAGATGGCCATAAAAGTTGTAAAGTCTTTCCTGAATTTTGTGTTCCAATCAATGTCCCCCCCTGCCCCCGAGGCCATAGATGTATTATATCCTGAAGACCAATAGCTGTATTCCACAAAGAGGCCAAATGGGAGCAAATGAGAGACATTCCTTGTGGGGGTGTACATACACTTTAAGGGGTCTATTTATGATAGTTAATTAATTGCATAATTTATTTAATTAAATCTCAGCATCTACACAAAAGTCACAAATAACACCCATAATGTTTGTAATATGTGTGTAATGTCAATCATTACTTTTTGTTTTTCCCAGAGTGAACGAAACATTTACTAACATTCAGTCTGAAGAGAAACAAGCCCTTAGAACATTCAGCCAGAAAGGTTTAGGAACATTCGCCTGATAGAGAAAATAGCCTAACACAATAGCCTAAGAACATTCGACCAGAAATGTTGAAGAACATTCGAATGATAGACAAAATAGCCTAACACAATAGCCTAAGAACATTCGACCAGAAGTGTTGAAGAACATTCGACTGACAGAGAAAATAGCCTAACACAATAGCCTAAGAACATTCGACCAGAAGTGTTGAAGAACATTCGACTGATAGAGACGAGGCAGATCCCTTTGAGAACGGGCGTGCGCACGAAACGCATCAGGGAGGAGCCTACATGCTGACATCACGCCGCCGTGTCCACGTGATGGTCCTGCACTTTGTAAGTGCTTTTTATCCATTGATGATTTTATGCTCCACGTGGTTGCTCTTTTTTAATAAAACATAGTACACTATATGATACTGTCTCCGGGCTCGGTCTATGAGCTTGCCCTCTAGGAGGGATCCCTTTCCTTGGTTCACCGTGGGCTGGAGATGGAGACTTGGCTACTCTACTTTTGATTGTTCATTTGGTGCATCACTGGCTTCTGGAGAGATCCCACCTGTTGAAGTTGTTGAAGAACATTCGACTGATAGAGAAAATGGCCTAAGAACATTCGACTAGAAGTGTTGAAGAACATTCGAATGATAGAGAAAAGAGCCTAACACAATAGCCTAAGAACATTCAACCAGAAATGTTGAAGAACTTTCAACTGATAGAGACTAGGTGGATCCCTTTGAGAACGGGCGTGCACACGAAACAAGTCAGGGAGGAGCCTGCGTGCTGACGTCATGCCGCCACATCCACGTAATGGTCCAGCGACCATCTTTGTAAGTGCTTTTTATCCATTAATGATTTTATGCTCCACGTGGTTGCTATTTTTTTAATAAAACATAGTACACTATATGATACTGTCTCCGGGCTCGGTCTATGAGCTTCTGGAGAGATCCCACCTGTTGAAATTGTTGAAGAACATTCGACTGATAGAGAAAATAGCCTAACACTATAGCCTAAGAACATTCGACCAGAAGTGTTGAAGAACATTCGATAGAGGAATTAGCCTAATGCTATAGGTTAAAGTGGTTGTAAAAGCTTCAAGTTTTTTTACCTTCATGTATTCTATGCATGAAGGTAACAAACCTTCTGTGTGCAGCAGCCCCCCCAATACTTACCTGAGCCCCACCGAGATCCAGCAATGTGCCCGATAGCCTCGGCTGTCCCAGGTCTCTGACTCTCTCCCCAATGAGAGAGAGGAGGTGGGGCCAAGCCAGGGCTCCATGCGTGAATGGGCACGCAAGCTGCTTGCTGTGGGGGCACCCGACAGAAAGGAGGAGCCAGGAGAGCCTGGTGACCTGAGAAGAGGAGGATCCAGGCTGCTCTGTGCTAAACCACTACACACAGCAGGTAAGTATAGACATGTGTGTTATTTTACAAAAAAAAAATAAAAAATTAACATTTAGTATTGCTTTAAAAACATTCAAAAAGAAGATTTACATGACATCAGAACAATACGGAACAGAGACTAACAGTACAGACTAAGAACATTTAATCTGAAAATTTAACCCCTTCAATACTAGCCACTTTCTCCCCCTTCCTGCCCAGGCCAATTTTCAGCTTTCAGCACTGTTGCACTTTGAATGACAGTTGCACGGTCATGCGACACTGTACCCATATGAAATTTTTCTCTTTTTTTTTAAGACAGATATAATTTTCTTTTGTTGGTATTTAATCACCACTGGGGTTTTTAATTTTTGCTGAACAAAAATTTTTTTGAATTTTTTTTAAAAAAGCATTTCTCATAGTTTCTTTTATAAAATGTTGCAAATAGGTATTTTTTTCTTCTTCACTGATGTGCGTTGATGAGGCCGCACTGATGGGTTGCACTGATGGGCACTGATTGGCTGCACTGATAGGCTGCACTGATGAGATTGTACTGATGGGAACTGATAAGCTGCACTGATGGGCCCTGATAAGCTGCACTGATGGGCACTGATGAGTCTGCACTGATGAGTCTGCACTGATGAACACTGATAAGCTGCACTGATGGGCACTGATGAGTCTGCACTGATGAGTCTGCACAGATAAACACTGATAGGTAGCACTGATAGGTGGCACTGATATGCTGCACTGATGGACACTAGTAAGCTGCACTGATGGACACTGATTGGCACTAATGGGGCTGCAGTGATAATCAGGGTACTGGTGATCAGTGCCCTGATTATCAGTGTAAATGTGTGCTTTCACTTTGCTCACAGTGACAGCACATGAGGAAAGGAAATGCTGATAACCAGCCACTGTTTACATAGGATCAGCTCTGATTGGCCCTTTACCTTGATTTGTGATCAGCAGCGATCACAGAGCACACCCAAAAATATATAATTTTTATTATAGTATTTTTTTCAATAATATTTATTTCATTTATGGAAAACAAAAAATAATTTTTTAAAATATATATATATATAGATCGGCTTACGCTATCTAGTGTGTGTATATGTGTGTGTGTGTATATATATATATATATATATATATATAGTGTCAAAGCGATCACAGAGCACACCCAAAAATATATAATTTTTATTTTTTTATTATAGTTTTTTTTTAATAATATTTATTTCATTCATGAAAAACAAAAATAAAAAAAAGTATATATATATATATGTATATATATATATATATCAGCTTACCTTAGCTAGTGTGTGTATATATATAGTACACATAGAGTGTCACAGCGATCACAGAGCACACCCAAAAATATATAATTTTTTTTAAGTATTCTTTTAATAATATTTATTTCATTTATGGAAAAATGGAAAACAAAAAAATAAAATTTATTTTTTTGAAATATATATATATATATATATATATATATATATATATATATATATATATATATATAGACATATCGGCTTACCTTACCTAGTGTGTCTATATGTGTATGTGTGTATATATATATCTATCTATATATATAGTGTCACAGTGATCACAGAGCTCACCCAAAAATATATAATTCTTTTCTTCAAATATATAAGTATTCTTTTTATAATATTTATTTCATTTATGGAAAAATGAAAAACAAAAAAACTAATATTTATTTTTTTAAAATATATATATATAAATATATATATAAATCAGCTTACCTTATCTAGTGTGTGAATATATGTATGTGTATATATATATATATATATATATATATATATATATATATATATATATATAATATATATATTATAAAAAAGAAAATGCAGACACACCATAAATTAAAATAATATTGTAAGAATTATAGTGATGATTAATTAAAGTTTGTGCAGTATTTATTCTCTCTGAAAGGGATGGACATACACACAAATAATGTATACCGCAATCACCAACCATCTGATTTTTAATGTACCCCAGATGCAGAGAAAACATTATGGTAAAAATGAAACCACCTGCTGAGAATAAATGCGAGTGCGTTGTCGTAGCGCATTGGGGTTCTGTTCACAATGAATGTCACCTCCATTCATTCCCGCATGTTACGTTGCGATAACGCGTGCAATCACATGTGCATTACCACAACAGGGAGCTATAAGCCAAAAGCTAAACTTTTTTTTTTTTCGGTAACTGATGTGGGATTAGTTGCTCGGTGTGTTTTTAGTTTTGATCAGGGGTGGACTGACCATTTGGAAACTCAGGCACTGCCCGAGGGCCCGGGGTCAGTAGGGGGCCCCATGAGATGCCCCTGGTCCCTTTTTCATAGGCTTTTTTGAGTTTGGGCAAGGACACAGGGGCCCCATGATCCCCTATTGCCCAGGGGCCCCATGAGTTGTCAGTCCACCCCTGGTTTTGATACTTGTTTTTTTTACAATGGCCTTAATAAAATATTTACCTTTCAGATAGGTTGTAGCCGTTGACTGTTTATGGTGTAATTTCGTGCAGTTGTTAAATAATTATGAGCATGACCCGGGTCATATGCTAATTTATGCAGTGTGTGGTGCTCATTAGTGTGAAGTGCTAAGGTAAGTCGATGGATCTGAGTTGAATTTTCTCCGGGATAGTATGAGTAATTCACTAACTGATTTTAATGTCACCTGTTTTTTTTTTTTTTTTTTTAAATAAAAATCTGCAGACAGACTCCCAACTCACAATAGGACAATCATGCAGACAGAAGAGGGTGGAACGGTAGAACCTGTCCCAGGGAAGTAAAAGGTGTAAAAAAATTAGTAAGAATTGTATTTTGATTATGCTGCATTTATTCCTAACTCAGAGGCAGAATTAGGCTTTAATGTTTGGTAATGTGAGTGATGATTAACAGGAGGCTGGAGACCTGAGACACTGCATGTAATATGTAACTGAGGACAAGTGACACACATCATTACCCCGGTGTGTGATCTATCAACAGATTGCTGGGAGTTGTGATAACCCCCCACCATCACTTTACATGAGAATGGCAATCTCCAACTAGTGGAAATTCAAGCAGTTCCATATACTAATGAAGGGAGCAGCACCCCACACTATGGAGGACCACAGTCTGCACTGAACTGGAAACTCAACCACAGAAAACTGATGGAAGATAAAGAACTACACTGATGTCATAAATAGAGATGGGCGAAGTATTCAAAAATTCGATTCGACTGATTCGGCGAATTTGTGGAAAAATTTTGATTCGAGTCGAATATATTCGCTGCGAATTTAACTTATAAAAGGGTGTTTCTAGGCTTCAGAGAGCCTTTATATTAGTGCAGAACACTGTACCTTTAATTTAAATGCCCTTGGAGTCTGCTGGGGAAGAGAAATAATACTGACAGTCAGTATGACATGCAGATGAGTGCCGTCGATCTTAGAATCACCGCACACTTCACTCATTTGGCCACTCACGGGGCCAAAACCAGAGTGTGGAGCCACAGTGTGGCGGTGGAGGCAGCAGCAATGGGAGGCCATACAGCACCCTATGACAAAAATGGAAACCACCAGCAGTGTGAGGAGACCTGAAAGTGGCACATGGCAGAGTGTGGCGATGGAGACAGCAGCAATGGGAGGCCGTACAGGGACCCATGACACACTCTGGACCTGGCAGCAGCATGAGGAGGCGGTACAGGGGCCCATGACAGATTACGGGCCTGGCAGCAGCATGAGGAGTAGGTACGGGGGCCCATGGCAGATTACGGGCCTGGCAGCAGCAATGGGAGGCGGTACAGGGACCCATGGCAGATTAGGGGCCTGGCAGCAGCTATGGGAGGCCCGTAATCTGCCAGCACCCTATGTCAAAAAATTGAACACACCAGCAGTGTGAGGAGACCTGAAAGTGGCACATGGCATGAGAGACTGTGGACCTGGCAGCAGCATGAGGAGGCGGTACAGGGGCCCATGGCAGATTAGGGGCCTGGCAGCAGCTATGGGAGGCCCGTAATCTGCCAGCACCCTATGTCAAAAAATTGAACACACCAGCAGTGTGAGGAGACCTGAAAGTGGCACATGGCATGAGACACTGTGGACCTGGCAGCAGCATGAGGAGGCGGTACAGGGGCCCATGGCAGATTAGGGGCCTGGCAGCAGCTATGGGAGGCCCGTAATCTGCCAGCACCCTATGTCAAAAAATTGAACACACCAGCAGTGTGAGGAGACCTGAAAGTGGCACATGGCATGAGAGACTGTGGACCTGGCAGCAGCATGAGGAGGTGGTACAGGGGCCCATGGCAGATTAGGGGCCTGGCAGCAGCTATGGGAGGCCCGTAATCTGCCAGCACCCTATGACAAAAAATGTAACACACCAGCAGTGTGAGGAGACCTGAAAGTGGCACATGGCAGAGTGTGGCGATGGAGACAGCAGCAATGGGAGGCCGTACAGGGACCCATGAGAGACTCTGGACTTGGCAGCAGCATGAGGAGGCGGTATAGGGGCCCATGGCAGATTAGGGGCCTGGCAGCAGCTATAGGAGGCCCGTAATCTGCCAGCACCCTATGACAAAAAATGGAACACACCAGCAGTGTGAGGAGACCTGAAAGTGGCACATGGCATGAGAGACTGTGGACCTGGCAGCAGCATGAGGAGGCGGTACAGGGGCCCATGGCAGATTAGGGGCCTGGCAGCAGCTATGGGAGGCCCGTAATCTGCCAGCACCCTATGTCAAAAAACTGAACACACCAGCAGTGTGAGGAGACCTGAAAGTGGCACATGGCATGAGACACTGTGGACCTGGCAGCAGCATGAGGAGGCGGTACAGGGGCCCATGGCAGATTAGGGGCCTGGCAGCAGCTATGGGAGGCCCGTAATCTGCCAGCACCCTATGACAAAAAATGGAACACACCAGCAGTGTGAGGAGACCTGAAAGTGGCACATGGCAGAGTGTGGCGATGGAGACAGCAGCAATGGGAGGCCGTACAGGGACCCATGAGAGACTCTGGACCTGGCAGCAGCATGAGGAGGCGGTATAGGGGCCCATGGCAGATTAGGGGCCTGGCAGCAGCTATGGGAGGCCCGTAATCTGCCAGCACCCTATGACAAAAAATGGAACACACCAGCAGTGTGAGGAGACCTGAAAGTGGCACATGGCAGAGTGTGGCGATGGAGACAGCAGCAATGGGAGGCCGTACAGGGACCCATGAGAGACTCTGGACTTGGCAGCAGCATGAGGAGGCGGTATAGGGGCCCATGGCAGATTAGGGGCCTGGCAGCAGCTATAGGAGGCCCGTAATCTGCCAGCACCCTATGACAAAAAATGGAACACACCAGCAGTGTGTGAGGAGACCTGAAAGTGGCACATGGCAGAGTGTGGCGATGGAGACAGCAGCAATGGGAGGCCGTACAGGGACCCATGAGAGACTCTGGACCTGGCAGCAGCATGAGGAGGCGGTATAGGGGCCCATGGCAGATTAGGGGCCTGGCAGCAGCTATGGGAGGCCCGTAATCTGCCAGCACCCTATGACAAAAAATGGAACACACCAGCAGTGTGAGGAGACGTGAAAGTGGCACATGGCAGGGGCATGATTCATGGCGGATTTAGTCAGTTGTGTCAGGAACTGGTGGTTTGAAATCCAGACTAATCCACGCCTGATTCATTTTCACAAACGTGAGTCTCTCCACACTTTGGGTGGACAGTCGTGTCCTCCGCGGAGTTACAATACCTGCTGCCGCACTAAACACGCGCTCCGATGCCACGCTACTGGCCGGGCATGACAGCCTTTCAAGGGCAAATTCAGCTAGTTGGGGCCAAAGGTCAAGTTTCGTTGCCCAGTAGTCAAGGGGATTGTCTACCTCGGTTGGCAGGGTGCTGTCCAAGTAGGCCTAAGCCTGTTGTTTGAGGTCCTGCTCCAGGTCCAACTGATGCTGCTGCTGCTGCGGCTGGTTAGTAGTTTCCTCACTGCGCTGGTGAAGAAAGCTACTCATCATCGACTGCAGACTGAGGCAGCCGCTGCTGGTGGAGCTGCCACTGCTCCTACCACCCCACCCCTCCCCTGCTGCCATGGCAGCGGAACGCGAGCGCACAGGGCCCACAGTGTCTGAGGATGGACGTTGGCGCAGAAAGGCAGAGACCAGCTGACTACATAGGTGGTTTTTATAGTACGTTATTTTGGCCTCCCTCTCAGCAGGTGTGAAAAAGGCCACCATTTTTGAATGGTAGCGAGGGTCCAACAAGGTGGACAGCCAAAAGTCATCCCTCTGTCTGATGGTTATTATTCGGCTGTCGCTACGCAAGCAAGCAAGCATGCTATGGGCCATTTGTGAGAAGGAATGCGAGGGACTCCCTGCCTCCATCTCCACAGCATACTGCCACGGTGCGTCTGGGTCCTCTGTCTCCTCCTCCTCCTCCTCTACCAGATGCTCCTGCTCCTCCACTCCTGTCCACTGAGTGGAAAAACCACCCATTTCACTCAATAATTCCTGAGCACCAATGTCCTCCTCTACCTCCTCCTCTTCTTCCTGTCCTGCCCCCACAGGGGTCATGTGGCGTTGAGATCTGTGCGCCACGTCTACCGCACCCTGACCAGCCATTGTTAACAGCATTTGTTCCAGGACGTGCAACAGAGGAATGACGTCGTTCATCCCATAGTCCTGCCGACTCACGAATAGCGTGGCCTCCTCAAAGGGCCTGAGCAAGCGGCAGGTGTCACGCATGAGCTGCCAATGGCTGACATCGAAGTTACACAGGGGAGTACCTTTATCCGCTTGTAACATCAGGAAATCGGTGATGGCCTTTCGCTGTTCGTAAAGGCGGTCTACCATGTGTAGGGTTGAATTCCACCTTGTTGCAACGTCGCAGATCAGGCGATGCTGTGGAATTCCGTTCTGCCGCTGCAGCTCAAGGAGGGTGTGCTTTGCGGTGTAGGAATGGCTGAAATGCATGCAAAGTTTACGTGACATTTTAAGGATGTCTTGCAGTGGGATGGTGGATTTTAGGAACCGCTTGACAACCAGATTGAACACGTGAGCCATGCATGGCGCATGGCACAACCTTCCTTGACGCAGAGCAGACACCATGTTCTTTCCGTTGTCGGTCAACATGGTTCCGATTTTCATTTTGCACGGAGACAGCCATCTGTCGATTTCTCTGTTCATTACACTGAGAAGTTCCTCCCCTGTGTGACTACGTTCGCCTGGACCTGGCAGCAGCATGAGGAGGCAGTACAGGGGCCCATGGCAGATTACGGGCCTGGCAGCAGCTATGGGAGGCCCGTAATTTGCCAGCACCCTATGACAAAAAATTGAACACACCAGCAGTGTGAGGAGACCTGAAAGTGGCACATGACATGAGACACTGTGGACCTGGCAGCAGCATGAGGAGGCGGTACAGGGGCCCATGGCAGATTAGGGGCCTGGCAGCAGCTATGGGAGGCCCGTAATCTGCCAGCACCCTATGACAAAAAATGGAACACACCAGCAGTGTGTGAGGAGACCTGAAAGTGGCACATGGCAGAGTGTGGCGATGGAGACAGCAGCAATGGGAGGCCGTACAGGGACCCATGAGACACTCTGGACCTGGCAGCAGCATGAGGAGGCGGTATAGGGGCCCATGGCAGATTAGGGGCCTGGCAGCAGCTATGGGAGGCCCGTAATCTGCCAGCACCCTATGTCAAAAAATTGAACACACCAGCAGTGTGTGAGGAGACCTGAAAGTGGCACATGGCAGAGTGTGGCGATGGAGACAGCAGCAATGGGAGGCCGTACAGGGACCCATGAGACACTCTGGACCTGGAAGCAGCATGAGGAAGTGGTACAGGGGCCCATGGCAGATTAGGGGCCTGGCAGCAGCTATGGGAGGCCCGTATTCTGCCAGCACCCTATGACAAAAAATGGAACACACCAGCAGTGTGAGGAGACCTGAAAGTGGCACATGGCATGAGACACTGTGGACCTGGCAGCAGCATGAGGAGGCGGTACAGGGGCCCATGGCAGATTAGGGGCCTGGCAGCAGCTATGGGAGGCCCGTAATCTGCCAGCACCCTATGTCAAAAAATTGAACACACCAGCAGTGTGTGAGGAGACCTGAAAGTGGCACATGGCAGAGTGTGGCGATGGAGACAGCAGCAATGGGAGGCCGTACAGGGACCCATGAGACACTCTGGACCTGGCAGCAGCATGAGGAGGCGGTACAGGGGCCCATGGCAGATTAGGGGCCTGGCAGCAGCTATGGGAGGCCCGTAATCTGCCAGCACCCTATGACAAAAAATGGAACACACCAGCAGTGTGTGAGGAGACCTGAAAGTGGCACATGGCAGAGTGTGGCGATGGAGACAACCCACCGACTGTTTTGCTCGCTGCCAAGCTGCCACCCTCTTCTCCTGATGATGCGGAAGCAATAGCCTGATGACGACGAGGCTGCCAAGTGCGATCAGCCTCATCATCATCAATTAGGGTCTCCGCGTCACTACTAGCCCCCTCGGCTGCGTGTGGGTCAGGAGACAGACCTGTCTCTAGACCGGCTACCGAGCCACTCTCCTCGCCACTACTTCTTCGCCTGGCTGCTGAAGAGGCGGATGTCTCCCCCCGTTCCTGACCGCCCTCTGTTAGCTCTTCCTCACTGTACTGGATGACACCGGGAGCACTGGCCTCTGGCTGCGAATAGTGCTGCCTCGACCCCTTCCTCTGCTGCCACGTCTGCTCGCTCCTAAAACATTGCCTCCTCTGCCACTCCTCTGCATGTTGTCTGACATACTCTTTAATTAAACGATTCTGTGTCCCTGAGTAACAATTCTGTGTCTGTCCCTGAGTAACAATTCTGTGTCCCTGAGTAATGTTTCTGTGGCCCTAAGTAACAGTTCTGTGGCCCTCAGTAACAATTCTGTGTCCCTCAGTAACAATTCTGTGTCCCTCAGTAACAATTCTGTGTCCCTCAGTAACAATTCTGTGTCTGTCCCTGAGTAACAATTCTGTGTCCCTGAGTAACAATTCTGTGTCCCTCAGTAACAATTCTGTGTCCCTCAGTAACAATTCTGTGTCTGTCCCTCAGTAACAATTCTGTGTCCCTCAGTAACAATTCTGTGTCTGTCCCTAAGTAACAATTCTGTGGCCCTAAGTAAAGTTTCTGTGGCCCTAAGTAACGTTTCTGTGTCCCTAAGTAACGATTCTGTGGCCCTAAGTAACGATTCTGTGGCCCTAAGTAATGTTTCTGTGGCCCTAAGTAACATTTCTGTAGCCCTAAGTAACGTTTCTGTGGCCCTAAGTAACGTTTCTGTGGCCCTCAGTAACAAATCTGTGTCCCTCAGTAACAATTCTGTGTCTGTCCCTAAGTAACAATTCTGTGGCCCTAAGTAACGTTTCTGTGGCCCTAAGTAACGTTTCTGTGGCCCTCAGTAACAATTCTGTGTCCCTCAATAACAATTCTGTGTCTGTCCCTAAGTAACAATTCTGTGGCCCTAAGTAACGTTTCTGTGGCCCTAAGTAACGTTTCTGTGTCCCTAAGTAATGTTTCTGTGGCCCTAAGTAACGGTTCTGTGCCCCTCAGTAACAATTCTGTATCCCTCAGTAACAATTCTGTGTCTGTCCCTGAGTAACAATTCTGTGTCCCTAAGTAACGTTTCTGTGGCCCTAAGTAACGGTTCTGTGGCCCTCAGTAACAATTCTGTGTCCCTCAGTAACAATTCTGTGTCTGTCCCTAAGTAACAATTCTGTGGCCCTAAGTAACGTTTCTGTGGCCCTAAGTAACGTTTCTGTGGCCCTAAGTAACGATTCTGTGGCCCTCAGTAACAATTCTGTATCCCTCAGTAACAATTCTGTGTCTGTCCCTGAGTAACAATTCTGTGTCCCTAAGTAACGTTTCTGTGGCCCTAACTAATGATTCTGTGGCCCTAAGTAACGTTTCTGTGGCCCTAAGTAACGTTTCTGTGGCCCTCAGTAACAAATCTGTGTCCCTCAGTAACAATTCTGTGTCTGTCCCTAAGTAACAATTCTGTGGCCCTAAGTAACGTTTCTGTGGCCCTAAGTAACGGTTCTGTGGCCCTCAGTAACAATTCTGTGTCCCTCAATAACAATTCTGTGTCTGTCCCTAAGTAACAATTCTGTGGCCCTAAGTAACGTTTCTGTGGCCCTAAGTAACGTTTCTGTGGCCCTAAGTAACGATTCTGTGGCCCTCAGTAACAAATCTGTGTCCCTCAGTAACAATTCTGTGTCTGTCCCTAAGTAACAATTCTGTGGCCCTAAGTAACGTTTCTGTGTCCCTAAGTAACGATTCTGTGGCCCTCAGTAACAATTCTGTATCCCTCAGTAACAATTCTGTCTGTCCCTGAGTAACAATTCTGTGTCCCTAACTAACGATTCTGTGGCCCTAAGTAACGTTTCTGTGGCCCTAAGTAACGTTTCTGTGACCCTAAGTAACGATTCTGTGGCCCTAAGTAACGTTTCTCTTTCCCTAACTCTCTCACTGAATACAGCCAGGTCTGCCTCTGTTGAATGACTGGAGGCAAATGGAGAATTCTAAAATGGCCGCCATTTATAGCTCGACCATTACACTGTGCTGGCTGGCTGGCTGCTGATTGGCTAATGCGATCACATGTCATGAATGAATGCATTATGGGTCAGCGCGCCTTGTCTGCGCGCCTTCCCAGACATCCCCGCTCCGTCGCCGCACATGTCGCCGCCATTTTAGGAAAAATTTCGATTCACGCATCCGAAGTCTGCTTATTTTCGGATTCGACGCGAATCGAAATTTTCCTAATATTCGAAACGAATTCCACTTCGCCTACTTCGATTCGCTCATCTCTAGTCATAAAATACCAAAAGAAGGAATTGTATAGTGAATTGCTATGATTTTTGTTCCCGTTTACAACATTTAAAACCTTTTTTTAAAAAAGTGTTTTTTTAATTTTTAGCATATATTTAGTATATATTAAAAAAAAAATAGTATATATTTAAGTATAACATTTTATTATTTATTTACAAAACATTTTTATTTTTTAGTATACATTAAAAAAAAATAGTATATATTTAAGTATAATATTTTATTATTTATTTACAAAACATTTTTATTTTTTTTACTATACATTAAAAAAAAATAGTATATATTTAAGTATAATATTTTATTATTTATTTACAAAACATTTTTATTTTTTTTAGTATACATTAAAAAAAATAGTATATATTTAAGTATAATATTTTATTATTTATTTACAAAACATTTTTATTTTTTTTTACTATACATTAAAAAAAATAGTATATATTTAAGTATAATATTTTATTATTTATTTACAAAACATTTTTATTTTTTTTAGTATACATTAAAAAAAAATAGTATATATTAAAGTATAATATTTTATTATTTATTTACAAAACATTTTTATTTTTTTTAGTATACATTAAAAAAAAAATAGTATATAATTAAGTATAATATTTTATTATTTATTTACAAAACATTTTTATTTTTTTTAGTATACATTAAAAAAAAAAGTATATATTTAAGTATAATATTTTATTATTTATTTACAAAACATTTTTATTTTTTTTAATATACATTAAAAAAAATAGTATATATTTAAGTATAATATTTTATTATTTATTTACAAAACATTTTTATTTTTTTTAGTATACATTAAAAAAATAGTATATATTTAAGTATAATATTTTATTATTTATTTACAAAACATTTTTATTTTTTTTAGTATACATAAAAAAAAATAGTATATATTAAAGTATAATATTTTATTATTTATTTACAAAACATTTTTATTTTTTTTACTATACATTAAAAAAATAGTATATATTTAAGTATAATATTTTATTATTTATTTACAAAACATTTTTATTTTTTTAGTACACATTAAAAAAAAATAGTATATATTAAAGTATAATATTTTATTATTTATTTACAAAACATTTTTATTTTTTTTAGTATACATTAAAAAAATAGTATATATTTAAGTATAATATTTTATTATTTATTTACAAAACATTTTTATTTTTTTTAGTATACATTAAAAAAAAATAGTATATATTTAAGTATAATATTTTATTATTTATTTACAAAACATTATTTTTTTTAGTATACATTAAAAAAAAATAGTATATATTTAAGTATAATATTTTATTATTTATTTACAAAACATTTTTATTTTTTTAGCATACATTAAAAAAAATAGTATACATTTAAGTATAATATTTTATTATTTATTTACAAAACATTTTTATTTTTTTTAGTACACATTAAAAAAAAATAGTATATATTAAAGTATAATATTTTATTATTTATTTACAAAACATTTTTATTTTTTTTAGTATACATTAAAAAAAAAATAGCATATATTTAAGTATAATATTTTATTATTTATTTACAAAACATTTTTAATTTTTTTAGTATACATTAAAAAAAAAATAGTATATATTTAAGTATAATATTTTATTATTTATTTATAAAACATTTTTATTTTTTTTAGTATACATTAAAAAAAAAATAGTATACAATTGTTATATATTTTTATTTTTTAATTATTCTAGCATGTCTTTAAGGACGATTTCATATGTCATCTGGTGGATGCCCCAACTAGAAATAGTGAACTGCTGGATCTACTATTCACAAAACACAGAACAGATTGCAGATGTGATGTAAGGGATCATTTGGAAAACTGTGTTCACAAGAGGAATATCATGCTTGTATGATACATAAGCATTGGAATGTATGGAATCCTTAATAGTTTGAACCATTATACCTCCATGATTGTTGTACCCCATTCAGGGGCGGACTGACAACTCATGGGGCCCCCTGGGCAATAGGGGATCATGGGGCCCCTGTGTACTTGTCCAAACTCAAAAAAGCCTATGAAAAAGGTACCAGGGGCATCTCATGGGCCCCCTATTGACCCCAGGCCCTCGGGCTGTGCCCGAGTTTCCAAATGGTCAGTCCGCCCCTGACCCCATTGGTGTTAATCCAATGGAGAATTATTCTTTGAAGCCTGTTTTGCCAACCACAAAAGTGGGAGGCAACAACTATTGGTGAGTGCACATCCCTGTGGGGGACACTTTGAGGCACCTGGTTATTATTAGACAGCACGTGGTGGATTCCAAAGAAGGAGGAAAAATTTCTGTGGACTTTCGATTATTATATATAATTTTTGTATTCACAGTAATTCACTGATATCATTTTATTGATTTATTCACGTTTTATTGTGTTGTACTCACTATATCACCTCATCACTATTAATTTAGCGCCACTATAACACTTTGTGTTGTTTTCTTCACTCATTTGTGTTGTTTTATTCACTCATTTGTGTTGTTTTATTCACTCATTTGTGTTGTTTTATTCACTCATTCTAGCATGTTTTAAGTTTTTTTCTAAACATTTGATACATTTTGTTTCTTAGTATAAATTATAAAAAAATGTAGTATTCATTTAGTATACATTTTTAATTTTTTCCTATTTACAGTTCTAGGCAGTCACATGTTTACCAGAATAATTTCAACTGTTTACAAAACTGTGGTTTACAGAGCTCAGTACCACAAGCCAATATTTACACACACAAAGAAATGAGTCAGAGCAAGGACCCAGCATGTCTCCCCCCTCCTTTGCATGCTCTTTTTAGAGTTGGGGGTCCATTTACATTTTTACAGTGTGGTAACGCACATATTGCTGCACATTAAGCCCGGGTTCACACTGATGCGGTGTGGAATTCACAGCGTTTTCTGTGCGAATTCCGCACCGCATCAGAATGGCACCCCGTTCATGCAAACCGCTGCGGGTGTGTATGTTACGTTAACAACACCCAAAACGCGGTGCGATGTGCGGAATCGGATCGCATAGGTGTGACTACCCATGCGATCCGATTCTAGTGTGGACCCAAAAAAGGGTCCTGCACTTTTTTTGATGCGGATGCGGTGCGATTAGAGCCTTACAAAATGTTTGGCTCCAATCGCATCGCATACAATTCACATGTGATTTGCACAGGAATGCAGTGCGGTTCCTGTACGAATCACATGCAATGTACCGAGCCGTGAACATGTGAATCCGGGCTTAAGCAGCCTGTTGAACGCAATGGGCTGCCAACACACCAAAACAGTACAAAAAATGGCCACTGCCCGGTCTATAATTGGCTTTTACAGCAAGGAACACATAGATGGGCAACGCATGGTTTTTTTTTTTCTCTTTTTGACATGTGTTGCCCGTCTATGTGCTCCTTGCTGTAAAAGCCGAATTATAGACCGGGGCAGTGGCCATTTTTTGTACTGTTGAATTGTTGGTGAGTGGTTGCACAGGACACCCTGGCTGCCATTGTGGGTGGGCACAGCGCTCCTGTACCTTTAGGGAGGGGTGGGCTCCCTCAGGTTCACCTGCCCTCGGTCTATCCATTAAATACATGTGCCTCTACTATGGGGGCTCTCAAAATTTGTAGAGTTAGGACCACAGATTATCGGGGTGCCATGACGTGGCTCTGTGACTTACGCATGTATTTGCAAATGTGTGCTAACTAAACCCCTGTTTTTACCGTATACTGTTAAACAGGTTAATTCGGTTGTTAGTAAGCCGGCTGGCAAGTTGAGCCGGGAACTTTCTTTTCTTTTTGACAACACAGCAAAACATCCTAAAAATCAGATGTGTCGTAATATGGGCCGCATAGCTGCTAAATGGTTAGCGCTTCCACCTGGCAGTACTAGGGTCACTGGTTCAAATTCCAACCACAGCACCACCTGCCTGAAGCTTGCATGTTCTCCCTGTGCCTGTGTGGGTTTCCTCTGAGTACTCCGGTTTCCTCCCACACTCCAAAGACGTGCTGGTAGGTTAATTGGCTCCTGTCTAAATTGCCCCTAGTATGTGTATGTATGAATGTGAGTTAGGGACCTTAGATTGTACACCCCTTGAGGGTTAGGGACTGATGTGAATGTACAATATATATGTAAAGCGCTGCGTAAATTGAAGGCGCTATATAAGTACCTGAAATAAATAATAATAAATAATACGTCTAGCATTACATTGCTTTATTGCATTTGGGTGACATGCAGAACAAATGTCAATGCAGCAATGTATGTAATGGCCATTGCAATACAAAGATATCAATGAGTTCTAAATCAGAAAGAGACAGTCTGAAGGCAAACCTCTTCTGCTCTACTCTCTATTCAGAAAACACCCCGATGAGCATAGATACACCATGTCATAACTATTTGTTAAAAAAAAAAAGTAAAAAAACAGTTATTCCCTCCTTACCTTTTTCAGAAAAAAAAAAAATACTCATGGCCAGGGAATCTAGCAGTGGTTTGTAGTAATTCACTGTTCCACAGCTGCACACCCAAGCTTGGTTTTCTCTTTCTGCTTCTTGCAGGCGGTCCCATGATCACACGGTGCATCATCAGGGGGTGCAAGAACCCAGAAGAGACAGTCATCCCCCCAATGGCGCACCTTGGTGCATGCTGTGTGAGTACCCCAAGATCTCCTTGGAGGTGTGAGGCTGCAGGCAGCTGGCCTCCTGGCCTTGAGGGATTGCCCAGGCCCTGTTATGAGGGAGGATGTAACGGAACCGGACCCCCACTCCCCTGGGGTATTTCCGTTAGACTCCCGCTTTCCTGTCCGAACAAAGATCCATGGACACCACCACTGACCAAACAGGAGATAGACTGCTTTATTTTATCACAGATACAAAATATATACACAGGGAGGGGTAATACATTTAGTAACAAGAGACACACAGCAGACACCCCCCCACCAAGCCAATACACAAACACATACATCCCATAATAGTTTGCTCCCAAGCAAGACACACAATAGAATAATGGGACAACCACATGGCATTAAACAATGAACAACCCCCCCAACCCACCTATACATGTCTACACAATATCAGGACATTCCACCCTGTACCCCTAACAGGCACAGGGTGACTTACACATAATAGGGATATGGGGAGCTGAGACAGGGGTCTCCCCACCTCTCCAAAGGGGGCTGTGTTCAATGGGCCCCCCACCTAAAGTCACTCCCATCACAGAGGGTCTAGTTTGATTAATCTAGAGAGTATCCCTTTAAAGTTTTGGGATTTGGCTTGGCTCGCATTCCATGGCAGACTCTATGTGAAGGACAACTTGAAGCATCACTCCGTGGAGAAGCATGGTTGTCCAAGAGTGGAGTGTGGTGGGGTGGAGGAAATGATGGACCAATTATTGCTTCAGTGCCCCATTCATTATAGAAGTCTATAAGCACATGGGTGGGGCTCTGGGTGTCCCTTTTCCTTTCCCGCTTGAGTTACACGGAGTGGTCATACGGAGCCTTTCAGACTTACCAGGATTTTGATTTCGAGACATTGTTTCTTGTTAGCTTAGTAATTTATTACTGCAAGTGGAAAGCACGGTGTCAGGTTTCCGCTCGGACAAAAGTCCTTCCTGTCAAGGTGTTGGTGCACATCATTTTTGGCAAAGTTGGAAAAATTCAGGGCCTTGAGAGGGACAGCTGGAGGTGGAAGGCTTGGACAAAGGTGTGGAGGAATATCAGGTCTTCGTAGCCGCTGTCTGTCAGTCTCTGGATTGGGAATTGTTTTTTCTGTACTTTCACATCCCCTAGATTTTGTTACAGTCAGATTTTTGAAAGAAAGCTGCAGGCATGGGTTCAATGTTTAGTCCTTTCTTAGCCAGAAGGGGTGTTTAGGTTGAGGTAGGGTTGTGTATGGCATAATTTAGTAGTTTACTGATAGTAAAAGTATGTTTCTTTCTATATAGTATTACTGTATTTGTTATATTTGGAAAAAGGAGCGTTTTCTTTTCTGTTATCTGCTCATGAAAGCTTGCTTGTTTTTGTTTATTTATGTAAATATTCATTTTTATTCATTTTTGTAAATGTAAATATGTTTTTAACCACTTGCCCTCCAGAGAAGGCCATTTTTTGTGTTACGGCGCTGCATTACTTTAACTGACAATTGCGCGGTCATGCAGCGCTGCACCCAAATGAAATTTACGTCCTTTTTTTCCCAGGAATTGAACTTTCTTTCGGTGGCATTTGATCTCCTGTGCAGTTTTTATTTTTTGCGCTATAAACAATAAAAGACCAACAATTTTGAGAAAAAAGAACAATATTTTTGGACTTTTTGCTATTAAACATGTCCAGTAAAAAATCAAATTTCGTCATAAATTTAGGCCAAATGTATTCTGTTCCGTGTCTTTGCCAAAAAAAATCCCAATACGTGTAAATTAATTGGTTTACGTGAAAGAAATGCCCGTAGAAAAAAAGAAAGAAATGGCGCAGGGCATACATGACTAGGCCCAGAGTGGGGAAGGAGGAACAGAAATGGTTAAGGAAGATCCAAGGGGTTTATTTTGATAGTGGGGGTATTTGGTTGGTGGAAGGTTGAGAGTAGGTGGGGTTTCCTGCACCTTAGGGTGGGGGGTTTCAGTGAGGGGGCGTCAGTTGAGCTGGAAGTCAGGAGTGTGAGATTCCCTCCCGCCCTCCCTGTTTTGGTGAGTATTGGGTCCCTCCAGGTAAAGGGGGGTTATGTTGGTTCCTGGGTGGTTGTTGGTCTTTGGTGGCGGTTCTTATCTTGGAAGGAAAAACAATGGTGTGGGACCCATCGGTGGTATGGGATGCCCGGGGACATTCCCAGTTAACCAAGGTTTAACTGGAAGGTGGTGGTGCTGCACTGCGGACGGTATGGTTGTCTCTGAGCTGGTTGGTTGCGGCTGGAGGCCTAGTGTACATGGTTGTCCGCAGGTGCAGATCGTTTGGGGGTGCCTTCGAAGACCAACAACAATTCTTTGGGTTTCTGTTATAAGGAGTGGTTGGTGTATTTAAATTTGTGTTGTTAATAAAAGGCCATGTTGGCCATTTACTCCAAAATTGGTGTCATGTGTTTTGTAAGTATAATTGGTTAAGGGGAAGGGGGGGTTTGTATGGAACGGTCATGGTGGTAATGGAGAGTTGACAAGCCTATCTCTGGTGAAATAGTCAAGTTATAGCGTTGACAAATGGCAGTACATATACTGGGATTCTTTTTGTTATTTTTTATTTTTACTAGTAATGGGGGCGATCAGCGACTTATAAAGGGACTGCGGGACTGCAGCGGCATTCTGACACTGGGGAGGAACTGACTTGGTGTCACTGATACCCCCAGTGACACTGACTTGGTGTCACTGACACCCCCAGTCGCTGACACCCCCAGCGACACCAATACAGTGCTTATAAAAAGCACTGACACTGTACTAATGGCACTGGGCAGGAAGGGGTTAACATCTGGGGCGATCAAAGGGTTAACTGTGTGCGGTTTCACTGTAAGCATGCTGCTTGAGCCATACAAAGCAGTGTGCAGGAGCTGACAGGGGAGAGATCTGTGTTATTTATACACAGGTCTCACCCCCGTCGGAAATACTCGGTGATCACCAGGAGCTGTCGAGAAATCAGCGGCCGAGACCCGGTGATTGACAGCCGAGGCCGTGAATGTTCCTACCCAGAACAGCAAAGTCACACACATATATATATATTATATATGATTTTGCGCACCTGTGCCGCCCTGTAGGGAGGCGTGGAACTGCTTAATAACAAGCTGCATGCTTGCATGATTTTGAAATAAAAAAAAGTGTACACAATGAAATGTGACCCCCGTCAGTCCTTGTGTTGTGTGCAATGTCAAGTCCCAAGTACCTGGTCACAGAACGGGTCTCAAGGTAGGGTAGCCTCCCCCATCCCTGCAATTAACATTGATAAAGAGTGCAATAGGCATAGAGGTGTTGCATCGTATGCAGGGCTGCTGTTAGAAATCATGGGGCCCCGTACAGCCTACCTGACAGGGCCCTCCCCTCTGAAAATATCAAATGATATTTTTGATAAAATGCCACTGCCGCGATGCTAAGCTTCGCATTCATGGCAGAAATGATACCCTCATCAAACAAGACACGTTCTATGCTGTCCTACTATTGGTTAGCTGACAGTTAGCTACCAAAACTAACAGAAGCAGCATTGTGTTTCAATCCAAAACTGAATTTACTTCTGTGAATAGTTCTGTAAAACTGCAGTACAATCACACAAACTAAAGTTACAATATGCTTGTACGCATGTCTCTTACAATTGCATACAATTAACACATTTCTTGCAAACAGCTATGTACAAATCACATTAAATACATTGAAATGCAATCTAAATATATACATGACTCTAACAAACAATGAATAAACTTACAAGGAGGGGCAGACTGACCATTTGGAAACTCGGGCACTGCCCGAGGGCCCGGGGTCAGTAGGGGGCCCCATGAGATGCCCCTGGTACCTTTTTCATAGGCTTTTTTGAGTTTGGGCAAGGACACAGGGGCCCCATGATCCACTATTGCCCGGGGGCCCCATGAGTTGTCAGTCCGCCCCTGCTTACAAGCATATGTATATCAAAGGGAGAAAGGAGGCCTTCACTGGTGTGTTCTTCTGCAAGCTAAAATGGAACTGTAGTGGCGGATAGGAAATCTTTATTTTAACAAACATGAGACACTTCCTGTTCTTTATTGATATAAATACAAAAAGGGTGCCATTGCAGTGAATGCCCAATAGATGGCTCCCTACTCCACAAAATGATGTGATATACAGAACACATTCAAAAGAATAGAGCTCCTCCGCGAGCGCCCCGCAACCACATGAGGATGTCATGTCATACATGTATAATATTTCTTATATCTTCTTCAATAAATGTCATCAGATTTTCCAGACAGACCTTGTATGTCACAACATAGCTGCATTCAGGAAATGCTGAAAAACACACGGTTGCGGTACACTAGTGCGGGGCTAAAGCAGGCAGTGAGGAGACATTATGGTCAGACTCAGACAGCAAAGCATATGTGAACATGTCCTTCATTTTTTTTTATTATTTTTTATATTTAATTTTTTTACTTTTTTTTTTTTAATTTTTCAGCTGCCCTGTTGGTGGGGGGGGGGGGAGCTTTGGTGGAATATCAGTGGTCTACACAGACCCCTGGTGTTTTCTCACATTTTGGACAAAAATTCCTCAGTTCCTTTCTCTGCGGCCTCAGCTGCACAGATGAATGACTAGGATATTAAACACAATTTACAGTAATGCCTGCCATACAAGGGTCGAAATTTGACCGATTTTTCGTCTGAAAATTGGACCTAAGAATAATCGGCTGATTTTCGCTCTATTAGTGGGTCAATGGCACCGGCTGATTTTCATGGTTCCTCCCCTTTTCAGTGATTGAGCATGTCGGAAAATTTGTGAAAAGCTATCGATTTTCGACTCAATGATGGTCAAATCGTACGATTGTTTTTCTGAAAAGAATATGCGTATGAGCCGTGACCTGGAAGGAACAGAAGTTTTGCTTGTTATATGGGGTGAACTTGGTTGGCCGATTTTCGAGATCATTGATGGCACCATCAGATTACAGAGCGAACAACGTTTTCGATTTTCGGATGATGCCTGCAATGGTGTGCTCCAATAAAACACCAAGTGCCTACAAGACCATTCTCCCTTTTATGGTGATAGGCGGGCAGCTTTGACCAATTTTGCTATTCTTCTTCTTCACCTTTTTATTGTGGCAGGTGGACAGCTTTGACCAATTTCGCTATCCTTCTTCTTCTCCCTTTTATGGTGGTAGGTGGACAGCTTTGACCAATTTCGCTATCCTTCTTCTTCTCCCTTTTACGGTGGTAGGTGGACAGCTGTGACCAGTTGCGCTAGCCTTCTTCTTCTCCCTTTTAAGATGGTAGGTGGACAGCTTTGACCAGTTATGCTATCCTTCTTCTTCTCCCTTTTATAATGGCAGGTGGACAGCTTTGACCAGTTGCGCTAGCCTTCTTCTTCTCCCTTTTATGATGGTAGGTGGACAGCTTTGACCAGTTGCGCTAGCCTTCTTCTTCTCCCTTTTATGGTGGTAGGTGGACAGCTTTGACCAATTTCGCTATCCTTCTTCTTCTCCCTTTTATGGTGGCAGGTGGAGAGCTTTGACCAGTTGCACTATCCTTCTTCTTCCCTTTTTATGGTGGCAGGTGGACAGCCTTGACCAGTTGCGCTAGCCTTCTTCTTCTCCCTTTTATGATGGTAGGTGGACAGCTTTGACCAGTTGTGCTAGCCTTCTTCTTCTCCCTTTTATGATGGTAGGTGGACAGCTTTGACCAGTTGTGCTAGCCTTCTTCTTCTCCCTTTTATGATGGTAGGTGGACAGCTTTGACCAGTTGTGCTAGCCTTCTTCTTCTCCCTTTCTGATGGTAGGTGGAGAGCTTTGACCAGTTATGCTATCCTTCTTCTTCTCCATTTTATGGTGGCAGGTGAACAGCTTTGACCAGTTGCGCTATCCTTCTTCTTCCCCTTTTATGGTGGCAGGTGAACAGCTTTGACCAGTTGTGCTAGCCTTCTTCTTCTCCCTTTTATGATGGTAGGTGGAGAGCTTTGACCAGTTATGCTATCCTTCTTGTTCTCCCTGTTATGATGGTAGGTGGAGAGCTTTGACCAGTTGCTCTAGCCTTCTTCTTCACCCTTTGATGCTGGCAGGTGGACAGCTTTGACCAGTTGCGCTATCCTTCTTTTTTACTGCACAGCCATGGATACTGTAGCTGGGTCCCCTGGACATCCACTGGGCCCTAGATTACTGCCTAGGTTGCCATGTGGATGATCTGACCCTGTGATGCATGAGGCTTGTGTTTTGCACTTAACCAGAGTACATGTCCATGACCACTGACACCATGCAGGAGACAGCAGTCTGGACCCTGAGGAAGAGGCACTGATGGGTGGGATTGATCATTCAGAACTGATGACAAATACTGCACAGCATTCTTGTTAGAGTATCAAATACAACTCTGGTCTATTGACAGGAATCTTGCTATAGGAATGTTCCAGCATTCACACAGACATCACAAATGATCCCTGTAATGTGTCTATTTTATATGATCATCAGCTCCATCTAGTGGCCATAATGGGGTATTTTCCTGATATAACACAGTCTTGAAAATACTGCATTGTAGCCACTAGATGGAACTGTTGAGCTTAGGAATTAGGCTGTGCGAATGCTGGATGCTGGGACATTCATACAGCAAAATTTGTATTCAATAGACCCCTATGTTTTCTATTGTGCTGAAGCTCAGTAATGCAAAAGTGCAACAATTCCAGGTATTACCTCTCACTCTAATCACTGTACTCCCCATGATGATATGTCCTTCTGCTTTTCTCTCCAGAAAGAAGGAGCCATCTTTGTTCAGGCATCATCCAGGGCCATCTACTTCCCTGGCTGATACATTGTCACTGGCTTGGTTCATATATGTCCCTTTGGTGCTGCTGCGGATCCGCAGGAAAATCCACCACCCACACAGGAATGCGGATCTGCGGGCGGGTGCCATTATTTCTAATGGCACACTTCCCGCACTGGAAAACGCAACCGTACTGGAAACCGAGGTTCCCGTGCGTGCTGCGTTTTCAGAAGAAGTGCAGGGACTTCTTCCCTGCATGTCACGGGGCACGGGAGTCCATTTAAATGACTGGGCTCTCGTGTCCGCGCTAAACACAGCCCGCAGGGCCGCATATACTGTATGTGCACCAGGGCTTAGAGACAACACAATCATGTAAATCCTAGTACCTTTGCAGATCTTTGTTCACAAATGCCTGACACAGATCTGACTTACTGCAAAGTTATAATGTTGCAGTCTAATCATTAGGGGGGAGATGGAGGAAATGCTTCCTCCTGCCTGCAGCAGACTGACGACATCATCTGAGCCTAGGCAAAGTCACCCGATTGCTCTTATGAAAAATTACATGGTTGCTGTATATTGTGACAAAGCAGGACTTTATACCGACTTACATTGCTCCTGACAGGTCTACTTTAAGCCCTCTCCTGGACCTACTACACTAAGTGATTGAGACCCAAGGATAATGAGGAGTCACAAGCTGGACAAACAATGTCTGGACACAGCTCACCGCCCGTACCAATGTGACCTGCCGCTCCTCCATTAACTGACAAAGTGTCCTAAATAATTACTCATTAAAGTCCATAGTCACCGAGGACAGGACAGATTACCAGCTAACGGGACGCTCTTCAACGCTAATCTGGGTTAATCAATTGTTCCTGCTCATCGTAATGAGAAAACAGCGGTTAAAGATTACCGCCAGAGCCACTATGTCAAGGGTTGCTGGGGGACCTCATGAAGTCTGTATTAAAGCCAATTATGGGACATTCCTGGAGGGTAACGGGTTTCTTCTTCACACATTAGGTTCACCTTGATACATCCCCCATAGAAACGCTCCACACCCAATCCCAGCCTTACAACCATCGCCACATTGGGATATTTGGTATACCTCTTCTTCACACATTAGGTTCACTTGATACATCCCCCATAAAAACACTCCACACCCCATCACAGCCTTACAACCATCGCCACATTGGGATCTTTGGTACACCTCTTCTTCACACATTAGGTTCAGCTTGATACATCCCCCATAAAAACACTCCACACCCAATCCCAGCCCTACCACCATGGACACATTGGGATCTTTGGTACACCTCTTCTTCACACATTAGGTTCACCTTGATACATCCCCCATAAAAACACTCCACACCCCATCACAGCCTTACAACCATCGCCACATTGGGATCTTTGGTAAACCTCTTCTTCACACATTAGGTTCACCTTGATACATCCCCCATAAAAACGCTCCACACCCCATCACAGCCCTACCACCTACCACTTGGTGGCTGCATTGCTGTTGTTCCCAGTTGCTTCCACTTTGTTATAATCCCACTAACAGTTGAGCGTGGAATATTTAGTAGCCAGGAAATGTCACGGATGGACTTATTGCACAGGTGGCCACCTATCACGGGACCACGCTTGGAGTCACTGAGCTCCTGAGAGCGACCCATTCTTTCACCAATGTTTGTAGAAGCAGTCTGCATGCCTAGGGGATGATTGTATACACCTGTGTCCATGGAGGGGATTGGAACACCTGAATCCAATGATTCGGAGGGCTGGCCCAGTACTTTTGGCAATATAGTGTACGTGATGTGGCCCCTGCTACTGAAAAGTTTGAACCCATACATAAAAAAAAAGTATAGTTTGCAATATTACAAATGACCAGTAGATGGCGAAAGAAGACATTACACTTTCACAGCAGCCACTCCATACAATCCATTTATACAGAAAAGTCAGGGAAAGACAATCACATATGGCACAGCAAGCACATAAAAGTATAAAAGTCTGAACGTCACCTAAGAAATGACAGGGAAGGTAAACGATACAATAGATCAATATGCACTGACTGAAAATACTTTGAGTGAAAATATATACAAAATATATACAGAGATACAAATGAAGTGAAAATGATACAAATAGGTTTCAGTGGTAAGATCAGCAATCCAATAACAAGGAGATGTATTGTTTTTTCTATGAAAGGTCAAAAACTGAAATTTCCAACATTTCAGAACAAACTGTGTCTCAGGACATTAAAAAATGTGATTAGGGTCCTAATTATTATAGACAGCAGTTCTCTCTATATTTCCACATTCCAGGCACAGGCTTTCATACAAAGACAGTCCCAGAAGCTCATTGGCTGCTCACTGCATACATGGATTAAAAAAGCAGCACAGTCAGGGTCAGTGAATGGGTGGGCTGAGAGCGCCCTCTGCTGCTGGCGTTCCATATTACATGGCTCTACTGAATTACGAAGGATGGCCCGGAAAAAAAAATGATGGCCCGGAAAAAAAAATGATGGTTTCCTGAAAGCTTGCATCTTTAGCAACTCAAGTTAGATAGTAAAGGGTATCATGCACATTGGGTGTCAACGCCACCATGCATTGGGCTCTTGCACTGGGTGCAGGGCCGCATCTAGCCTGTCTGATGTTAGAGTGCAATAAAAAAAATGTCAAGGGGGCAGAAAATGGGAGGTCAGCAGAGCTGAGGACAGGGGTCAGCAGGGTGGAGGATAGGGTTTGCAACTGATAGGGTAGAGGACAGGGGTCACTGCTGGCAGGGCAGAGGACAGGGGACGCTCCAGGCAGGGCAGAGGACAGGGGTCACTGCTGGCAGGGCAGAGGACATGGGTTGCTCCTGGCAGGGCAGAGGACAGGAGTCACTGTTGACAGGGCAGAGGACAGGGGTCACTGCTGACAGGGCAAAGGACATGGGTTGCTCCTGGCAGGGCAGAGGACAGGGGTCACTGTTGACAGGGCAGAGGACAGGGGTCACTGCTGACAGGGCAGAGGACAGGGGTTGCTGGTGGCAGGGCAGAGGACAGGGGTTGCTCCTGGCAGGGCAGAGGACAGGGGTCACTGTTGACAGGGCAGAGGACAGGGGTCACTGTTGACAGGGCAGAGGATAGGGGTCACTGCTGACAGGGCAGAGGACAGGGGTTGCTGGTGGCAGGGCAAAGGACAGGGGTTGCTGGTGGCAGGGCAGAGGACAGGGGTCACTGCTGACAGGGCAGAGGACAGGGGACGCTCCAGGCAGGGCAGAGGACAGGGGTCACTGCTGGCAGGGCAGAGGACATGGGTTGTTCCTGGCAGGGCAGAGGACAGGAGTCACTGTTGACAGGGCAGAGGACAGGGGTCACTGCTGACAGGGCAAAGGACAGGGGTTGCTGGTGACAGGGCAGAGGACAGGGGTCACTGCTGACAGGGCAGAGGACAGGTGTTGCTGGTGGCAGGGCAAAGGACATGGGGCTGCTGGTGGCAGGGCAGAGGACAGGGGTTGCTGGTTGCAGGGCAAAGGACATGGGGTTGCTGGTGGCAGGGTAGAGGACAGGGGTTGCTGGTGGCAGGGTAGAGGACAGGGGTTGCTGGTGGCAGGGTAGAGGACAGGGGTTGCTGGTGGCAGGGTAGAGGACAGGGGTTGCTGGTGGCAGGGCAAAGGACAAGGGTCACTGCTGGCAGGGCATTCAACAAAGCTCCATCTCCTATCCCTGCACTGCACACAACCTGGGTGTAGGCAGCAGATCTCCTCCTCCCCACAGATAGCTTTGGGGGGGCAAACTAAAATTTGGGGGGCATAGCCCACCCCACAACCCCCCTAGATCCAGCCATGACTGGGAGGGCACAGGCATGGCATTCATCACCTCTATGAGAGTCTGACAGCGTCTGCGCCTGGACAGGGCTGGGCGGTGCACCTAGCAGTACAGAAGACAAACACCCAGAAGCTTTTTGTGCTACTGGAGCAGGAAAGCTGTATAAACCCAAAAGCAAAACAATAATTAGATTGCTGCTTACCAATTCTTAGATGTGATGGATGCATACGGTTTATTTTTTTAGGCTTTCTTTTCCCTATTTTCCCCTGGAGATCCATCCAGTAAGTCTGTTGTTTCAACAGAACAAGCTGTCTTGCAAATGTAGCAATTAGAGAGATGAGACAAACCATTTACTACTGATAGGGACGCTTAACAATGATCAGCTATTATTTATTTATGTGAAACCTTTACTTACCCAAAAGAAAAAGGGAAATTGTTACTGGAACTGTTTGTGTAATTGCATTGTTACAATAATCCATTATTGTGTTTTGCTTTTGGGCAACACCCCACCAGACAGCGTTGGTGGCACCTCATCAATCCTTTTATTACATGACTGGGTTCCCCCCATATGGAAGAAATATATATTTGAAATGAATTTTTAAAATACTCTTCTCAAATATATTGCCATATTTTTGAAATACTACAATTGTGGCCATATTATATATATATATATATATATATACAGTGGGGATCGAAAGTTTGGGCACCCCAGCTAAAAATTTGTATTAATGTGCATAAAGAAGCCAAGGAAAGATGGAAAAAATCTCCAAAAGCCATAAAATTACAGATTAAACATTCTTATAATATGTCAACAAAAGTTAGATTTTATTTCCATCATTTACACTTTCAAAATAACAGAAAACAAAAAAATGGCGTCTGCAAAAGTTTGGGCACCCTGCAGAATTTATAGCATGCACTGCCCCCTTTGCAAAGCTGAGACCTGCCAGTGTCATGGATTGTTCTCAATCATCGTCTGGGAAGACCAGATGATGTCAATCTCAAAGGTTTTAAATGCCCAGACTCATCTGACCTTGCCCCAACAATCAGCACCATGGGTTCTTCTAAGCAGTTGTCTAGAAAACTGAAACTGAAAATAGTTGACGCTCACAAAGCTGGAGAAGGCTATAAGAAGATAGCAAAGCGTTTTCAGATGTCAATATCCTCTGTTCGGAATGTAATTAAGAAATGGCAGTCATCAGGAACAGTGGAAGTTAAAGCAAGATCTGGAAGACCAAGAAAAATATCAGACAGAACAGCTCGCAGGATTGTGAGAAAAACAATTCAAAACCCACGTTTGACTGCACGATCCCTCCAGAAAGATCTGGCAGACACTGGAGTTGTGGTCCACTATTCCACTATAAAGAGATACTTGTACAAATATGGTCTTCATGGAAGAGTCATCAGAAGAAAACCTCTTCTACGTCCTCACCACAAAAATCATCGTTTGAACTTTGCAAATGAACATATAGGCAAGCCTGATGCATTTTGGAAACAAGTTCTGTGGACCGATGAGATTAAAATTGAACTTTTTGGCCGGAATGAGCAAAGGTACGTTTGGAGAAGAAGGGGCACAGAATTTAATGAAAAGATCCTCTGTCCAACTGTTAAGCATGGGGTTGGATCAATCATGCTTTGGGGTTGTGTTGCAGCCAGTGGCACAGGGAACATCTCACGAGTAGAAGGAAAAATGGATTCAATAAAATTTCAGCAAATTTTGGATGGTAACTTGATGCCATCTGTGAAAAAGCTGAAGTTAAAGAGAGGATGGCTTCTACAAATGGATAATGATCCTAAACACACCTCGATATCCACGGGGGATTACATCAAGAGGCGTAAACTGAAGGTTTTGCCATGGCCTTCACAATCTCCTGACCTCAACATAATTGAAAATCTATGGATAGACCTTAAAAGAGCAGTGCGTGACAGACAGCCCAGAAATCTCAAAGAACTGGAAGACTTTTGTAAGGAAGAATGGGCAAAGATACCTCAAACAAGAATTGAAAGACTCTTGGCTGGCTACAAAAAGCGTTTACAAGCTGTGATACTTGCCAAAGGGGGCAGTACAAGATATTAACTCTGCAGGGTGCCCAAACGTTTGCAGACGCCATTTTTTTGTTTTCTGTTATTTTGAAAGTGTAAATGATGGAAATAAAATCTAACTTTTGTTGACATATTATAAGAATGTCTAATCTGTAATTTGATGCCTTTTGGAGATTTTTCCATCTTTCCTTGGCTTCTTTATGCACATTAATACAAATTTTTAGCTGGGGTGCCCAAACTTTCGATCCCCACTGTATATACACACACACTGCATGTTGAAATGCATTTTTATTACAAAATATATGAAAAAATATTTTTAAACATGCCCTTCAAATATACTGTATGTCTTTAAAAATACAAATCTACATTTTTGGAATGCAATTACAAATATATGTAAAAATATACGTTAAAATGACTTTTTTATATGTTACAAAAAAAAAATCTGAAGAATATATTTCAAAAAAATATATTTTTAAAAATATTTTTCACATATTTGTAAATGCATTCCAAAAATGTAGATTTGTATTTTTAAAGACATACAGTATATTTGAAATGCATTTTTAAAAACATTTTTCATATATTTTGTAATAAAAACGCATTTCAACATGCAGTGTGTGTGTATGCATATGTATGTGTATGTATGTATATATATATATATATATATGCATATGTGTGTGTATATGTGCATATATATATATACACATACATACACATTATATATATATTTATATATATATATATATATACACACACACACACATATATATATATATATATACATACATACATACACATACATATACATACACACACACTGCATGTTGAAATGCGTTTTTATTACAAAATATATGAAAAAAAATTTTCAAAATACATTTCAAATATACTGTATGTCTTTAAAAATTAAAAATTCAAATCTACATTTTTGGAATGCATTTACAAATATGTGAAAAATATTTTTAAAAATATATGTTTTTAAAATATATTCTTCAGATTTTTTTTTTTTTTTAACATATAAAAAAGTAATTTTAACGTATATTTTTACATATATTTGTAATTGCATTCCAAAAATGTAGATTTGTATTTTTAAAGACATACAGTATATTTGAAATGTATTTTTAAAAACATTTTTCATATATTTTGTAATAAAAACGCATTTCAACATGCAGTGTGTGTGTATGTATATGTATGTGTATGTATGTATGTATATACAGTCATGGCCGAAATTGTTGGCACCCTTGATATTTCTCCAGGAAATCATGTATTTCTCACGAAACGTATTGCATTAACACATGTTTTGCTATACACATGTTTATTCCCTTTGTGTGTATTGGGACAAAACAAAAAAAGGGAGGAAAGAAAGCAAATTCGACATAATGTCACACAAACCTCCAAAAATGGGCTGGACAAAAGTATTGGCACCCTTTCACAACTGCGGATAAATAAGAATGTTACAAGCATGTGATGCTCCTGTAAACTCACCTGGGGCAAGTAACAGGTGTGGGCAATATAGAAATCACACCTGAAAGCAGATAAAAAGGAGAGACGTTCACTTAACCTTTGCATTGTGTGTCTGTCTGTGCCACACTAAGCATGGACAACAGAAAGAGGAGACGAGAACTGTCTGAGGACCTGAGAACCAAAATTGTGGCAAAATATCAACAATCTCAAGGTTACAAGTCCATCTCCAGAGAACTAGATTTGCCTTTGTCCACAGTGCGCAACATTATCAAGAAGTTTGCAACCCATGGCACTGTAGCTAATCTCCCTGGTCGTGGACGGATGAGGAAAATTGATGAAAGATTGCAACGCAGAATAGTCCGGATGGTGGATAAGCAGCCCCAAACATGTTCCAAAGACATTCAAGCTGTCCTGCAGGCTCAGGGAGCATCAGTGTCAGCGCGAACTATCCGTCGACATTTAAATGAAATGAAACGCTATGGCAGGAGACCCAGGAGGACCCCACTGCTGACACAGAGACATAAAAAAGCAAGACTACAGTTTGCCAAAATGTACTTGAGTAAGCCAAAAGCCTTCTGGGAAAACGTCTTGTGGACAGATGAGACCAAGATAGAGCTTTTCGGTAAAGCACATCATTCTACTGTTTACCGAAAACGGAATGAGGCCTACAAAGAACAAAACACAGTACCTACGGTAAAATATGGTGGAGGTTCAATGATGTTTTGGGGTTGTTTTGCTGCCTCTGGCACTGGGTGCCTTGACTGTGTGCAAGGCATCATGAAATCTGAGGATTACCAAAGGATTTTGGGTCGCACTGTAGGGCCCAGTGTCAGAAAGCTGGGTTTGCGTCCAAGATCCTGGGTCTTCCAGCAGGACAATGACCCCAAACATACGTCAAAAAGCACTCAGAAATGGATGGCAAAGAAGCGCTGGAGAGTTCTGAAGTGGCCAGCAATGAGCCCAGATCTAAATCCCATTGAACACCTGTGGAGAGATCTTAAAATTGCTGTTGGGAAAAGGTGTCCTTCCAATAAGAGAGACCTGGAGCTGTTTGCAAAGGAAGAGTGGTCCAAAATTCCGGGTGAGAGGTGTCAGAAGCTTATTGATGGTTATAGGAAGCGACTGATTTCAGTTATGTTTTCCAAAGGGTGTGCAACCAAATATTAAGTTAAGGGTGCCAATACTTTTGTCCAGCCCATTTTTGGGGTTTTGTGTGACATTATGTCATATTTGCTTTTCTGCCTCTGTTTTATATTTGTTCCAATACATACAAAGGGAATAAACATGTGTATAGCAAAACATGTGTTAATGCAATACCTTTTTTGTGTGAAATACTTGATTTTCAGGAAAAATATCAAGGGTGCCAACAATTTCGGCCATGACTGTATATATATATATTTATGTGTGTGTGTGTGTGTGTGTATATGTGTATGTATATATATAAAAATTTTATTTATTGAAATATATTTTGAAATATATTGAATATGGCCAAAATTGTAATATTTCAAATATATGGCAATATATTATATTTGGGAAGAAAGAAAAATATATTTTTTTTCCATGGGCCCCAGGCCATATTATGTTGTTTTTAATTGCAGTGTAGCTTTAAAGTGTTGGTGTATCTAAATATGCTAGTACATCTAACAGTCCTCCTCCAGACTGACAATGCTGCTGTCCAAAGGTGCCTCCGGTGCTCCTTCATCCAGAGTGGAGGCACTCTAATACAGGAGGTGTGCTACTGGACAGATCATCGGGTGAAAACAGAGGGGGGAAAAGCGTAACAGAAAGAAAACAATTGCAGCCATCACATCTAATGATTGGTAAGCTGCAATATGTTACATTTTTGTTTTTTGGGTTTAATTCCGCTTTAACTGTCTAATGGGTCAGTGACTCAGTAATAGTGAAGCCAGAGGCAGGTTTTTTTTTTTTTTTTACAAATAGATAAGCACTGGCAGGCAATATATTTCACTAATTACAGGTTTTCTTGTTCAAATAGTTTATTGACTTAACAAAGAACAAAGTCCATGACCGGCATAAGGCCATCCTGATGAATTAGGCGTTCATTGGTTACAAAGATGAGCGCAGTCATAGGGTAACATTCCGGATATTATACAGGATTACCAGGCAAGATGCCTATTGTATAACATGGAATGCCATAAAAGTCTCCGCAAAGGCCTGCCGGCGTAGCCCCTCGCCCTCCAGAGGATTCCCCCCCTTCCTGACCAGGCCATTTTTTGCGATACGGCGATGCATTAACTAACAATTGCGCGGTCATGCAATGCTGCACCCAAATTACATTTATGTCCTTTTTTCCCCACAAATAGAGATTTCTTTAGGTGGTATTTGATCACCTCTGCAGTTTTTTTTTTTGCGCTATAAACAAAAAAGACCCACAATTTAGAAAAAAAACAAACAATATTTTTGACTTTTTTGCTATAACACATGTCCAATAAAAAACTTTAAAAATTCTAATTTCTTCATAAATTTAGGTCAAAATGTATTCTGCTCCATACCTTTGCCAAAAAAAAATCCCAATACGTGTAAATTAATTGGTTTACATGAACGTTATAGCGTCTACAAATGGTATTTTTTTTCTTAATTTTTACTAGTAATGGCGGTGATCAGCAAATTATAGCAGGACCGCGGTGAACATTCTGACACTGGGGAGAGGGGACTGACTTGGTGTCACTGACATCCCCAGTGCCATCTATACAGTGATCAATGCTAAAGAAAAAAAAAAAAGCACTGACACTGTACTAATGGAACTGGGCAGGAAGGGGTTAACATGAGGGCAATCAAAGGGTTAACTGTGTGCAGGGATTGTTTTTCTAGGGGGCGGTGTCTGTGTGTTTCGCTGCAATCACACTGCTCTGAATGGCTGTGCTGTAAATTAATTGGTTTACCTGAAAGTTATAGTGTCTACAAATGGTTTTATATATATATAGTATACTGGAATTTAAAAAAAAATTTAGTAAGTGACTTATAACGGGACTGCAGGACTGTGGCGGGCATTCTGACACTGGAGGGGAACTGACTAACTGCAACTGACATCTCCAGTGACATCAATACAGTGATCAGTGCTAATAAAAAGCACTGACACTGTACTAATGACACTGGACAGGAAGGGGTTAACATCTGGGGCGATCAAAAGGTTAACTGTGTGTGTATTACTAGGGAGGCATGCTGTGCTGAGAAATACACAGCAGCATGTCCATGCTGACAAGAGAGAGACCTGTATTACTTCCGCACAGGTCTCTCCTCTGTCGGCTTTCCCCGATGATCGCCGGGACCTGGCGATCGACATCTGTAGCCACCAACAGCAGCACCGGTAGGGCAGCACGTGTGTACGCCCCCTATCTGGAAATGCAAATCATTTATATATGCGATTTTGCACAGCCCTGATGCCCTGTTGCAGTATTCCCACTATAGGGTGGAGGGAAAGTGATTAACTGGTGAAATAGCCATGACAAATCTCCATTTGTCTCAATGGTAGCAAGTGCTAACCATCAACTATACAGTGGCCCATCTCATACCGTTAACTAGTGGTGGAACTAGTGGTGGAACTACCAGGGTTGCAAAGGTTGCATTTGCGACCGAGCCCTGGTGTTCTGTCACTGTGGGAGGGCCAAGACGGCATAGCCTTGAACAGCCAGTCTTCTGGCATGCCGACAACTCTGTTCCGTGATTTTACAGCCAGGACTGCATGAGCATAGGGGTGTTTTTCCACTCTTTTAACCTCCATCATTGTGCACAACCCTGACAAATGGGGGAAGATACTGGGAGCCACTTTGGGCACAGGTCTCTACTTGAGCAGTTGGCTGAGCCCTTCCCGCACTATATGTGCATACAGGGAGCCGATATCCAACACTACAAGTCCCCGGGAGGGGTGAAGACGGGGTGAGTCCCCTGCACACAGCAGTTAGGGAATGCAGCCAAACCATCAATCTGGCTCAGTCCCTTGTGTTCATCATCCGGCTACACGGGCTTAGTGCTGTCATGGTAGCATCTGGTGGACAGGGTCCAGAAACTAACTATTACATTTGAGGATCTATTATGAGCATATCTATAGGAAAGCAGTCTATCTATTTCTGCATAGTGTGGATATTAGCTGTTTGACTAGCCTAGGCAGTCATCACCTCGGCATGCCACTTTCATATTGCGCTGACTCCTAGACTTTGCATTGAGTCTACAATAGTAGGTGGGCTTTGCTTACAAGTTGGAGGGTCGTAGGCACAGACCTTTTATTATACATTGTTATTACAGGATTGTAGTGAAGGGTCACTGGGTGTGTGTTTTTATAGGATGGGTGGGGCAGTGGCAAAACTACCAGGGTTGCAAAGGTCACACTTGTGACCAGCTCTGGGGTTCTATTACAGTGGGGGGCCACAAGATGGCAGGAAGGGGGCCCAATGTAGAGTAGGCAAAAGGGTCCTGCTGGGGTACTGTAAAAAAAGGCCCGGGGATAGGAGTAAAGGGCCCTGGGAAGGGTGGAAATGGCCCCGACCTGGGGTCAGGGGGCCCTTTATGGTTTATTAAACAGAAGCCCGGAACATTCTAGTTACACCTCTGCTGTTGACCAAAAACTGTTGAGATATACCGTGAAAGGGCTACCATGAACATGAGACCTTATTGGAGTTAGAGCAGCGAAAAGCCAGATAGCATGTTGTGGGCATATCCACTGAAAAGGTATCAGGAGCAAGAAAGGAGAGAAGAACTGAGGAGAGGAAAGAAGGAAAGAACTGCCTTGGAGGTGAGCGATAAGTATGACCCATAGTCTAGGTTAATCTACCAAGGATACTGTCTCATCCAAGTCAGGCAGCAGGCAGTGCTTGGGCCACGGCTGCCATATTTTATCAAACTTGCCTATCTGATCTTTTTCAAGGGCTTCCATCTTCGCATGGATCAGGGTGCGGTTCATTCTCTGTTTAGCCTCAACCACAACTAAGGAGGAGGACTTCCATAGTGGGATCAGTGTAATGGAACCGACCCAGACTGCACTTGGGCACTTCTGTTAGAATACCGCTTCCCCGTCCGAACACCAACCACAGACACCACAACCGACCATACAAGACTAGACGACACCAGTCTTGATGTAAACCAGGAGGTAGACTACTTTATTTGAACACAGACACAAGATATATACACTCAGGGGACAACCCCCCCTCCCTGCATAATGACACAGGGCGGGGCAATCTACATTTAGTAACAAGAGACACACAGGTATTCAAACTTCACACCAGCAGACAGTCCCATCAGGAGGGAGGGCTGCTGGATACACCCCCCACTAAGCTAATACACATAAACACATACATCCCATAATAGTTTGCTGCCAAGCCAGACAAACAGAAGAACAATGGGATGCAACCACATGGCATTAAACAATCCACAACACAATATTAGGACAGATCACCCTGTACCTCTAACAGGCACAGGGTGATTTACACATAACCAAATACAGTGATCAAAATACAACATTACAACAATAACAAAATAATACATTTCTCCCACTGATGACCTTAAGGACCTGTGGTGATTAGACTTTGGGCTTGTGTTGATGGCCTTTGAGATTGAGTTGATGGGCTTTGGACTTGTGTTTATGGGCTTTGGGCTTGTGTTGATGGGCTTTGGGCTTGTGTTGATGGGCTTTGGGCTTGTGTTGATGGGCTTTGGACTTGTGTTGATGGGCTTTGGGCTTGAGTTGATGGGCTTTGAGATTGTGTTGATGGCCTTTGAGATTGAGTTGATGGGCTTTGGACTTGTGTTGATGGGCTTTGGGCTTGAGTTGATGGGCTTTGGACTTGTGTTGATGGGCTTTGGGCTTGAGTTGATGGGCTTTGAGATTGTGTTGATGGCCTTTGAGATTGAGTTGATGGGCTTTGGACTTGTGTTAATGGGCTTTGGGCTTGAGTTGATGGGCTTTGAGATTGTGTTGATGGCCTTTGAGATTGAGTTGATGGGCTTTGGACTTGTGTTGATGGGTTTTGGGCTTGTGTTGATGGGCTTTGGGCTTGAGTTGATGGGCTTTGGGCTTGAGTTGATGGGCTTTGAGATTGTGTTGATGGGCTTTGGACTTGTGTTGACGGGCAATGGGCTTTTGTTGACGGCATCAGTATGACATAAGGTTATTTGTCCTTGCTTGCTGTGGACAGTCCCCATTTTGAGGAGTCTGTCCCCAGCAAACAAATGTCCCCACATTGTCCCTAGCCACCCAGCAGTGTATCAGAATTATTGCACCAACTCAACAACCCTTTGTAGGCATCAACCCTCTCCCTTCTATTGTATTTTCCCTTCAAAAGGTAGTGACTACGTTAGGTGTCATCCCAATATACACAGGACAGCATTACTGAGCTGGTTGCTAGAAGGCTAGTGGCTTGGCTGCCTAGTGTGATTGGTTTCTGGGATGCTGGCGGCTGGCTGCACAGTATGATTGGTTTCTAGGACACTGGTAGCTTGGCTGAACAGTGTGATTGGTTGCTAGGATGCTGGTGGCTTGGATGCACAGTGTGATTGGTTGCTAGGATGCTGGTGAATTGGCTGCACAGTGTGATTGGTTGCTAGGATGCTGGTGACTTGCCTGCGCATTGTGATTGGTTGCTAGAATGCTGGTGACTTGGCTGTCCAGTGTGATTGGTTGCTAGGATGCTGTTGGCTTGCCTGCAAAGTGTGATTGATTGCTAGGAGGCTGTTGGCCAGGCCAAAGCATCATTTGTTGCTATGCCAGCATCCTAGCAACCAAGGTGGAGGGGCAGCCTTAAAGATTCCACCTCATAGGACAATTAACCTGGTGACTTGACTGCACAGTGTGATTGATTTCTAGGATGTTGTTGACTTGCCTGCACAGTGTAAATGGTTGCTAGGATGCTGGTGGATTGGCTGCACAGTGTGATTGGTTGCTAGGTTGCTGGTGGCTTGGCTGTGTGATTGGTTGCTAGGATGCTGGTGACTTGGTTGCCCAGTGTGATTGGTTGCTAGGATGCTGGTGGCTTGTCTGCACAGTGTGATTGGTTGCTAGGATGCTGGTGGATTGGCTGCACAGTGTGATTGGTTGCTAGGATGCTGTTGGCTTGCCTGCACAGTGTGATTGGTTGCTAGGATGCTGTTGGCTTGCCTGCACAGTGTGATTGGTTGCTAGGATGCTGTTGACTTGCCTGCACAGTATAAATGGTTGCTAGGATGCTGGCGACTTGGCTGCACAGTGTGATTGGTGGCTAGGATGCTGGTGACTTGCCTGCACAGTGTGATTGGTTGCTAGGATGCTGGTGACTTGGCTGCCCAGTGTGATTGGTTGCTAGGATGCTGTTGGCTTGCCTGCACAGTGTGATTGGTTGCTAGGATGCTGTTGGCTTGCCTGCACAGTGTGATTGGTTGCTAGGATGCTGTTGGCTTGCCTGCACAGTGTGATTGGTTGCTAGGATGCTGTTGGCTTGCCTGCACAGTGTGATTGGTTGCTAGAAGGCTGTTGGCCAGGCCAAAGCATCATTTGTTGCTATGCCAGCATCCTAGCAACCAAGGTGGAGGGGCAGCCTTAAAGATTGCACCTCATAAGACAATTAACCTATAAAGCCCTGTTGTGAGCTGACAACACACAGAACTTTTGTGGACTGAGAGGTGTCAGCCCTGCCCAGTGTCCTTTGCGAAACTACTAAATCCTCCACCCTCATCCTACAGCATTGGGACTGATTGTTCTGTAGACCAAGATAATAGCTGGGAGTGCAATTTTACCCCACATAGCAGAGGTTCCTCTTTCTATCTTTTCCCAAACCTTCACCCTAACTGAACATGTACTCTAACCTGCGAGCCATTAAAGTGGACCTAAAACCAGTTATATATTATCATGATAAGTACGTGCATGTCAGAGATCGCAGTACTCCCCTTATAATGCCTTTCTTTTGCTTTTATCTCCAGAAGGACAGCCGCATATATTTTCAGGCATCATCAACGGTCACCATCTACTTCCTGGACTGAGATGCTGACTCAGAGGGTTCAGAAATGTTTGACACAAACCAGCCCCTGCTGCAGCCTCTCACCTTGTGACTTGCTACGAAGTTACAATATTGCAGTCTGATTGGGGTTGGGGGAGACTGCGGAAATGCTTCTTCTGCCTGCGTGTAGAGGCCAAAAAGAACCCCCAGGTACCACTAACAAACCTTTTGTCCTCATTTCCTTGGTAGTGAGAGTCCCGCTTCCTATGGGGGGCGCCATCTAGAAGCTAAACATGGAAATGAGCCAACACCCCCCACTACATGCCGCAGTCAGATGTCATCATGTCAGCCCAGGCAAAGCCACTGGACTGGAGCTCAGCTCTGATAAAAGGTGGAGCTTTTCTGAAAAATGATACTGCTGCTATATGTTGTGACATGTCAGGAATAATTCATGCAGACAGGTATTCCTATTCACCGTTTCCGTCCGCCCTATAGGAGAAATAATGCTACAGGGCGGCACGGTGCGCAAAATCACATATATATATACGTGATTGTTCATTTCTAGGTAGGGGGTGCGTACCCTATCTACACCGCCATTCGCGGCCACGGCTGTCAGTCACTTGCCGGCGCCTGGTGATTTCCGACAATCACTGATGAGGAGGAGGACTGTTTTGTTTACTAACAGTCCTCCTCCCTGTCAGCTCGGGCACATTGCACAGCACAGCCATCCAGAGCAGTGTGATTACAGTAAAGCACACAGACCCCGCCCCCCAGTAACACACTCCCAGCACATAGATAACCCTTTGATCGCCCCTCATGTTAACCCCTTCCTGCCCAGTGCCATTAGTACAGTGTCAGGGCTTTTTTTTTTATTAGCACTGATCACTGTATTGGTGTCACTGGGGATGTCAGTGACACCAAGTCAGTTCCCCCGTGTCAGAATGCCCGCCGCCGTCCCGCTATAAGTCACTGATTGCCGCCATTACTAGTAAAAATGAAGAAACGTTTACAGGAGGGCACGGGGGCGCAAAATCACATATATATATATATACATGATTTCGCATTCCGGATAGGGGGTGCACGAGCCTTAACCGCGCCGCCAATCGCAGCCGTCAATCATCAAGTCACGGCTGCTGATTACTCGCCAGCACCCGGTGATCACCGCGTATCACTGACAGGGGAGAGAACTGTATGTAAGCAGCACAGATCTCTCCCCTGTCAGCTCCTGCACACTGCTTTGTATAGCTCTGCATAGCACCGCCATACAAAGCAGTGTGCTTACAGTGAAGCACTCACACAGCACATAGTAAGCCCGGGTTCACACTGATGCGGTGTGGAATTCGCAGCGTTTTCAGTGTGAATTCCATACCGCATCAGAATAGCACCCCGTTCATGTGAACCGCTGCGGGTGTGTATGTTAACAACTCCGCCGAAATCGGTAAGCGAAATGCGGTGCGATGTGCAGAATCGTATCACATAGGTGTGAATACCCATGCGATCCGATTCTAGTGCGAACCCAAAAAAGGGTCCTGCACCTTTTTGGTGCGGGTGCGATTAGAGCCAAACAAAATGTATGGCTTCAATCGCACCACACGCAAATCGCATGTGATTTGTACAAGAATGCAGTGCGGTTCCTATGCGAATCACATGCGATATACCGCACCGCATATATGTGAACCCGGGCTAAAACAGTATATATATCACCATTTGTAGATGCTATAACTTTCACGTAAACCAATTAATTTACAGCACAGCCATTCAGAGCAGTGTGATTGCAGTGAAACACACAGACACCGCCCCCTAGTAAAACACCCCCATCACACAGTTAATCCTTTGATTGCCCCTCATGTTAACCCCTTCCTGTCCAGTGCCATTAGTACAGAGTGCTTTTTTTTTTTTAGCACTGATCACTGTCAGTGACACCAAGTCCTTTCCCCCCCCCCCCCCAGTGTCAGAATGCCTGCTGCAGTCCCGCTATAAGTCGCTGATCGCCGCCATTACTAGTAAAAAGGGAACAAAATTCCAGTATCTATACCGCCATTTGTAGACGCTATAACTTTCACGTAAACCAATTAATTTACACGTATTGGGATTTTTGTTTAGCAAAGACACGGAGCAGAATACATTTTGGCCTAAATTTATGACAAAATTAGAATTTTTAACATTTTTTTTTTACTGGACATGTTTTATAGCAAAAAGTCAAAAATATTGTTTATTTTCTCAAAATTGTCGGCCTTTCTTTTTTTTATAGCGCAAAAAATAAAAAACGCACAGGCGACCAAAAACCACCAAAAGAAAGCTCAATTTAAAAAAGGACGTAAATGTCATTTGGGTGCAGCATTGCATGACCGCGCAATTGTCAAAGTAACGCAGTGCAAAAAATGGCCTGGTCAGGAAGGGGGGGGGGGAATCCTCTGGAGGACGAGGGATTTAACCTCCCTGGAGATATTCCCGAGTGTAGCTCGGGGTAAAGTTTCAATACCAAAAGCGGTAACCCCGAGCTACACTCAGGAATACACTGCAGCGTTGCTCCGGGATCTTTTCTGCACTTACCTTGTCCTTCGCTCCCGCGATGTCCCCCCTGCAGTGTCCCCAGCCATGTCCTCCGGCCGATGCTGGCATCCGTCTTCCGGGTTCCGTTCCCTGCGGACGTCGGGACGTACGGGGGGACGGAACTGGCGGGAAATTAAAAAATTTTAAAAGTGACATTCACTAAATCCACTAAAATCACATAGTATAACATTCCTGTATCAAACCATTTCACATACATTTTGTCCCGAGTGCTTTGTCCGGCGTCCTGCCTGCATTTTTACTGTTCTTTCTGCCTGGAAACTGAGAAACGTCCATGGCGTCCAAAAAGCGTCCCTTTAGGTCAAAAGCGGTTTTAGACCGGCTAGAGAACAGCGATAGTAAATCAGAACCACTTGCAGAATTGAGTGATAATGATTCGTGGGGGAAATTCCTCATCAGACACTGAAAACGATTCTGCGACTTTGCTCAGCGATGTGCGAACTTGGAGCTCTATTTCACATTTCAGTGTTTTTGGTTTGATTATATTATTGAATTAAATTTATTATTATTATATTATTATTATTTTTTATGATTATTTATTATATTATAATTTATGATTTTGTGTTTCAAATTTTATCCTCCCCGGGATGTTTACTAGACTCTTGTTCAGACAGATTTCAGTGAGTTATTCCTAAAAATTACAGCCTACAATAAAAAAACAACATATTTCTATGCAAAAAAATGTACCGCTTTGAGCACAGAAATATGGACATAATCAGACCGCTAGGGAGGTTAATAAAGTCCATTTTGAGAGGAACCCTTGGGTCTGTGCGAGGGTTAATAGCAGCGTGCCGGTGAGCCAGGTGTGACACGCAACAGCCACAACAGTGCATGCGACGGCTCAATTACCGCGTCACCCGGAGCCCTCACTCGCACACCATCTCAAATCTCTCCGGAGAATGAATTGAGATGTCGCGGGAGGAGAAAAGAGGAACAAAACAAGACATCAGCCTGCAAAACACCTTTGATAACGTGCGTCAATCACACGCCGGCTAATCCCCCCGCCTGTCTCTTTAAGGCATTATGGGGGCAATTTGAGTTAAATGGAGAGTAATCCTGGGAGCGGGGGCAGCAGGAAGGCCATGAATTAATCATTTCCTATCGGAGGATTAGATCCATCTCTGCTCTGTCTGGGCTTTGTGTTCCACTAATCGCTCCCCTTGTACAACGCCGCGCTCTCCGCGAGAGGCTCATCCGGAAAGGTTTACCTTCACAAGTAATTGGGAATTGAAGTGCCTGGGAGCGAGCGAGGTGGGTGGAACAGTCCAGAACATTCTATCGGCTGTAGGAGGATAGTGCCCAGGCCTTGTCCCATGGGTGCACCTCACCATGAAGGGAGGGGGACACATAAAAAGTGATCGCCTTGGGTGCAAAAATTGTAGGACCTGCATCCTGCCACTGCAATAGTTGACCGCTCATAGGGGGTCAGGGGAACACTTTGGCCATTTCCCCTTGGACGCTGAAGAACCTTGTATTGGCACTACATGGTTCAACCACTTAACCGCATTCCTGCTGCCCTATAGCAGAAATACTGCTACAGGGCGGCACGGGTGCGCAAAATCACGTATCAAAATATTTACCTTCAGAAGTAATTGGGAATTGTCGCTGAAATGACTGGGAGGGAGCGAGGTGGGCGGAACAGTCCAGAATGTTCTATTGGCTGTAGAACAGGGGGATTTTGGCCCAGGCCTTGTCCCATGGGTGGACCTCACCATGAAGGGGGGGGGGACACATAAAAAGTGATCACCTTGGGTGCAAAAATTGTAGGACCTGCATCCTGCCGCTGAAATAGTTGACTTCTCATAGGGGGTCAGGGGAACACTTTGGCCATTTCCCCTTAGATGCGAAAGAACCTTGTATTGGCACTGCATGGTTCAACCACTTAATCGCATTCCTGCCGCCCTATAGCAGAAATACTGCTACAGGGTGGCACGGGTGCGCAAAATCACATATATATATACGTGATTTTGCATTCTGGGTAGGGGGTGCTCAACCCCTACGCGCGCCACCATTCGCAACCTCGGCTATCAATCATCAAGTCCTGGCTGCTGATTATTCGCCGGCACCTGGTGATCGCTGAGTATTACCGATGGGGGAGAGAACTGTATGTAAGCAACACAAAATTCTCCCTTGTCCTGTACACTGATTTGTATGGCTCTGCATAGCAAAGGCCGTGCTCACGAGAGCGCGGCCTTAGACAAGGGGGCGTGCCTCCCAGAACCATCCTGTGCGGCTTTAAAAGGCCAGCGTGGGACCGGGCCGGTCTTTTCCTCGTGTGCGTCTGCTGTCCGCCGCTGCTGTACTTGCAAGCCGCTGGGAGGTCTGGGTGGGGACTGGGCCTCCGCAGCCATCCCCGCTGAGCACTCTGTAGGAGACCCCCTCCCCAAAGATCAGGACTATTATCCTCTGCCACTCTGCTCAATTCTCCAGGGTTGGGAGTACCCACTGCCCCTCTGCTAAATACCCCCAGGGTTGGGAGTACCTGCTGCCCCTCTACTAAATACCCCCAGGGTTGGGAGTACCCACTGCCCCTCTGCTAATACTCCAGGGTTGGGAGTACCCGCTGCCCCTCTGCTAATACTCCAGGGCTGGGAGTATCCGCTGCCACCCCCCTAATACTCTGGGGCCCAGATACCAGCTGTGCTGCGGGCTGGAACTGCTTTGTTTTGGGACCCACAATACCCTGCCTAATACTCTGGGGCCTGGATTACCCACTGTGCTGTGTTCTGGAACTGCTTTGTTTTGGGACCCACAATACCCTGCCTAATACTCTGGGGCCTGGATTAGCTGTGCTGTGTGCTAGAACTGCTTTGCTGTGGGCCCCCTGATACCCTGCTTACTACTCTGGGGCCCGGGTTATCCACTCTGCTGTGTACTGAGAAGGTTTGCCCCCCCTCTTTTTTTGTCGCCTGCTGTGAGCCAGGACATCCCTGCCGGAACCGTGAGTGTCTGCAAGCTGCCTACCTCCCTGGAAGCCGCCTATTGTGAGTGTCCCTAGAAGCCATGAAGTGCCCTATTGTGTCCTCAGACTACCCTTATTTGAACTGCCCCATGGCGTGACCGGAGTATAGCTACCTGGACTGCCCCCCTGAGGGCTTGAGCCATCGCTACCCAAATCAGACCCCATCGCCAAGGTCCCGCTGAGTCCCTGTGAGCCTGATGTTGTCCCTAGAAAGCTGTGTGGGAGCTGTGCTGAGGTCAGACCCCATAGCCAAGGTCCCACTGAGTCCCCGTGAGCCTGATGTTGTCCCTAGAAAGCTGTGTGGGAGCTGTGCTGTCAGACCCCATAGTCAAGGTCCTGTTGAGTCCCAGTCCCCATGAGCCTGATGTTGTCCCGAAAAAGCTGTGTGGGAGCTGTGCTGAGGTCAGACCCCTTACTCAAGGTCCCGTTGAGTCCCCCTGAGCCTGATGTTGTCCCTAGAAAGCTGTGTGGGAGCTGTGCTGAGGTCAGACCCCATAGCCAAGGTCCCGCTGAGTCCCCGTGAGCCCGATGTTGTCCCTAGGAAGCTGTGTGGGAGCTGTGCTGAGGTCAGATCCCATAGCCAAGGTCCCGCTGAGTCCCCGTGAGCCCGATGTTGTCCCTAGGAAGCTGTGTGGGAGCTGTTCTGAGGTCAGACCCTATAGCCAAGGTCCCGCTGAGTCCCCGTGAGCCTGATGTTGTCCCTAGAAAGCTGTGTGGGAGCTGTGCTTAGGTCAGACCCCTTACTCAAGGTCCCGCTGAGTCCCCGTGAGCCTGATGTTGTCCCTAGAAAGCTGTGTGGGAGCTGTGCTTAGGTCAGACCCCTTACTCAAGGTTCCGCTGAGTCCCCGTGAGCCTGATGTTGTCCCTAGAAAGCTGTGTGGGAGCTGTTCTGAGGTCAGACCCTATAGCCAAGGTCCCGCTGAGTCCCCGTGAGCCCGGTGTTGTCCCTAGAAAGCTGTGTGGGAGCTGTGCTGAGGTCAGACCCCATAGCCAAGGTCCCGTTGAGTCTCCGTGAGCCTGATGTTGTCCCTAGAAAGCTGCGTGGGAGCTGTGCTGAGGTCAGACCCCATAGCCAAGGTCCCGCTGAGTCCCCGTGAGCCTGATGTTGTCCCTAGAAAGCTGTGTGGGAGCTGTTCTGAGGTCAGACCCTATAGCCAAGGTCCCGCTGAGTCCCCGTGAGCCTGATGTTGTCCCTAGAAAGCTGTGTGGGAGCTGTGCTTAGGTCAGACCCCTTACTCAAGGTCCCGTTGAGTCCCCATGAGCCTGATGTTGTCCCTAGAAAGCTGTGTGGGAGCTGTGCTGAGGTCAGACCCTATAGCCAAGGTCCCGTTGAGTCCCCGTGAGCCTGATGTTGTCCCTAGAAAGCTGCGTGGGAGCTGTGCTGAGGTCAGACCCCATAGCCAAGGTTCCGCTGAGTCCCAGTGAGCCTGATGTTGTCCCTAGGAAGCTGTGTGGGAGCTGTGCTGAGGTCAGACCCCATAGCCAAGGTCCCGTTGAGTCCCCGTGAGCCCGCTTACCGTGAGTGTCCCTACAAGCCGCATGTTGCGGAGTGCCAAGAGCGGCCCCAATTGAGTGCCTGCCATAGTTCAATAAAGCTTTGTGTGTTTACCATCTTCTTTGTGTGTTCTTTCCTGCCTCCACCTCCATCACAGACGCATGCCAGTTCATTTTTTCCACTCCCTTTTTCTTCAATTTAAATAGGGACATGTGCGTTCCGGTGCGTTTTCTATGTGTTTTACTGCGTTCCAGTACAGTTCTGTGCAAGAAAAATGCAGCCTGTTCTACTTTTTTTTCTGCATCCGGAACGAACTGGAACTGCAAGCACTGATGTGAACTCGGATATTGAAACCCATATCACCTGCTTTCTGTGCTTTTTGGATGCAGAAAAAAAGCAGCTGAAATGCACGTCGTGTGAACCGGTCCTGAGACGATTGCACAGCAGTTTTTTTTTAATAAAAAGACCCCACAGAGTCTCAATAAAGGCATCATACCTACCTGCCAGCAGTGTTCCTCCTGTACTGTGAGCAGGCCTGGACTGGCCATAAGGCATACCGGGCATTTGTCTGGTGGGCCAGGGCCGCCGGGCTTAAGCTGACCAGGCCGCACAATGGGAGGTAAGCAGTGACCGCAGTCTGGACAGGCCTAATAAAGGCTGCGCTCACCTCCCACTGTATGGCTATGCTTAAAGCAGGGCTGACAGGAGGAGTGGCAGTGACGGCTTCTGAAGACAAGCAGGAAGCGCTGCTGACACAGGGACACCTCCTTGGCACACTGTTACAGCTCTGTAGCGGCTGTAGATTGGACTGTCTCTTTGCTGGATGGGCTGTCTCTTTGCTGAATGGCCCATCTCTTTGCTAGGCAGGATGTCTCTTTGCTGGATGGGCTGTCTCTTTGCTGGGCAGGCGTCTCTTTGCTGGATGGGGATGTCTCTTTGCTGGATGGGGATGTCTGTTTGCTGAACGGGCTGTCTCTTTGCTGGATTGGGCTGTCGCTTTGCTGGATGGGGATGTCTCTTTGCTGGACTGGGCTGTCTCTTTGCCCAGTTGGGTCCAGCAAAGAGACATCCCAATCCAGCAAAGAGACAGCCTAGTCCAAGAAGGGACATCCCCATCCAGCAAAGAGACATCCCGTCTCTTTGTGGATTGGGATGTCTCTTAGGTATATGAGGATGTCTCTGCTGGACTGGGCTGTCTCTTTGCCCAGTTGGGTCCAGCAAAGAGACATCCCAATCCAGCAAAGAGACAGCCCAGTCCAAGAAGGGACATCCCCATCCAGCAAAGAGACATCCCGTCTCTTTGTGGATTGGGATGTCTCTTATGTATATGGGGATGTCTCTGCTGGACTGGGCTGTCTCTATGCCCAGTTGGGTCCAGCAAAGAGACATCCCAATCCAGCAAAGAAACAGCCCAAGGCCAAGAAGGGACATCCCCATCCAGCAAAGAGACATCCTGTCTCTGTGGATTGGGATGTTTCTTTGCTATATGGGGCCATCTCTTTGAATATATAGGGGGCATTGTGATTAGATCTCTAGGGGCACTGTAATGTAAAGGGGACTGCACTGTAAAGGTGCATGTAATAAATACAGTGTCGCTTTACAGTGCAGTCCCCTTTATATCACAGTGCGGAGGACAGACTCTATGCATATTCGGTCACCAACTGCTCCCGCAAATTTTGAATTCAGTCGAATTTGAAAATAACGAAACTAATTAAACAAATTTAATCAAATGATACAAAATCAGTTCAATAACAAAACACATTTTTCTTTTGCACGTGTCTAGTCTTCATTGTCGGTTTCTTCAAGATTCATAATTTCCTGGAGTGTCAGATGCCGCCTCCCCCGCCACACGCCGTGGTTCCATCCCCCCACCCCTGCGTCACTGCTGTGTCCTATGCAGTTGTCGCTGAGCAGGTAATAAAAGTGCCAGCGTTGATCAACCTGAATGAGGTGCGCAATTTGGACCAATATTCCTATAACACAGAGCACCATACAATCTGATTGTACAATCTCCTACAGATTTGCTGTGTAGTGCAGGGCCTGTGTGTTGGCTGCTAATTGAACTGACTGCTTAAGTTCACCTTCATACTTTTTGTAGTGCCAAAAGAATATTGTACAGACGGTACAGTTGTACGGCCAGCCTAAAGCTCACCACACACTATACAATCTGATTGTACAATCTCCTTTAGATTTACCATCTACTATGTGGTGCCGGGGCCTGCCGCTTTGTCTAGACAGGTGTGTCCTCCTATTATGCAGTTTTGGTCAATCTAACAGAGATTGTACAATCAGATTGGATTTTGTATGGCCACCGTGAGGGTTTGTTCACACCAGATGCATTTGTAAGCGCATTAGGAAAGTAATGCAACTTTGGATGGGTGAGACATTATTGCGACTTTGGATGGATGTGACTTGGAGGCAAGTTCCCTGAGACTTTGGATGGGTGCAACTTTGATGTGACTTTGGATGGGTGTGATTTCTTGCGACTTTGGATGGGTGTGACTTGGAGACAACTTGGCTGTGACTTTGGATGCGTGTGACTTTGATGCGACTTTGGATGGGTGTGACTTGGAGGCAACTTGGCTGCGACTTTGGATGGGTGTGACTTTGGATGGGTGTGATTTATTGTGACTTTGGATGTGGGTGACTTTATTGAGACTTTAGATGGGTGTGACTTTGATGCGACTTTGGATGGGTGTGACGTTGATGCGACTTTAGATGGGTGTGACTTTGGTGTAATTTTGAATGGGTGTGACCTTATTGCGACTTTGGATGGTGAGACTTTAATGCGACTTTGGATGGGTGCAACTTTGATGCCACTTTGGTGTAACTTTGGATGGGTGTGATTTGGAGGCAACTTGGCTAAGACTTTGGATGGGTGTGACTTTGATGCGACTTTGGATGGGAGTGACTTTATTGCGACTTTGGATGGGAGTGACTTTATTGCGACCTTGGATTGGTGTAACTTTTTGCGACTTTGGATGGGTGTGACTTTATTGCCACTTTGGTGTAACTTTGGATGGGTGTGACTTGGAGGCAACTTGGATGTAACTTTGGATGGGCACGACTTTGATGTGACTTTGGATGGGTGTGACTTGGATGCGACTTTGGATGGGTGCGACTTGGACGTGACTTTGGATGGGTGAGACTTTAATGCGACTTTGGATGGGTGAGACTTTAATGCGACTTTGGATAGATGAGACTTGGATGAGACTTTGGATGGGTGAGACTTGGATGAGACTTTGGATGGGTGAGACTTGGATGCGACTTTGGATGGGTGAGACTTGGATGAGACTTTGGATGGGTGAGACTTGGATGAGACTTTGGATGGGTGAGACTTGGATGCGACTTTGGATGGGCGAGACTTGGATGAGACTTTGGATGGGTGAGACTTGGATGAGACTTTGGATGGGTGAGACTTGGATGCGACTTTGGATGGGCGAGACTTGGATGAGACTTTGGATGGGTGAGACTTGGATGAGACTTTGGATGGGTGAGACTTGGATGCGACTTTGGATGGGCGAGACTTGGATGAGACTTTGGATGGGTGAGACTTGGATGCGACTTTGGATGGGTGAGACTTGGATGAGACTTTGGATGGGTGAGACTTGGATGAGACTTTGGATGGGTGAGACTTGGATGCGACTTTGGATGGGTGAGACTTGGATGCGACTTTGGATGGGTGAGACTTGGATGAGACTTTGGATGGGTGAGACTTGGATGAGAGTTTGGATGGGTGAGACTTGGATGAGAGTTTGGATGGGTGAGACTTGGATGAGACTTTGGATGGGTGAGACTTGGATGAGACTTTGGATGGGTGAGACTTGGATGCTTCTCTAGACAGGTGTGTCCTCCTATTCTGCAGTTTTGGTAAATCTAACAGAGATTGTACAATCAGATTGGATTGTGTATGGCCACCGTGAGGGTTCACTCACACCAGATGCGTCTGCAGGCGCGTTCCCAGTGCATGACAACCAAGAAAAATCCGAAAGCCGTTCACAGCAGTGCGTTGCGTTGCCCCGTGTATGTCCTGTACTAGGTTATCCATCGCACTGCACCGTGTTCTATGCCTGCAAACAGGTACAAGAGAACAACACACAGCAAGGCAAACAAGGGGGGGAACGCAACGCATGCAAAACGCATGACAAAAACGGCAATGTAAGGCGCATGCGTTACACATGCATTGTGGTGTGAATGAGCCACAGAACGATGAAGGCTGCAGAGAACGTTCCCGTATGTTGCTGAACACATGCAGTCGAGATGCGGCTTTTATCACAGTGATCTGGGTCAGCAGTGCGGCTGCATGTCATGCGATACATTGTGGCAGTGCAGACATTGGAGAAATACTATGTAGCAGTATAGATCTGCACATTGGCTGCTCTAGGTTCACACCTCTGCGTGTTCTGATGGATGCATGTTTCCAATGTGTTTTTGCTGCGTTTTGCGGGGGGGGGGGGGGGCATTGCCTATTTTGACTTTGATGCTACTTTGGTGTAACTTTGGATGGGTGAGACTTGGATGTGACTTTGGATGGGTGTGACCTGGATGCGACTTTGGGTGGGTGTGACCTGGATGCGACTTTGGGTGGGTGTGACCTGGATGCGACTTTGGGTGGGTGTGACTTTGATGCGACTTTGGATGGGTGTGATTTGATGCGACTTTGGATGGGTGTTACTTTAATGTGACTTTGGATGGGTGTGACTTTAATGTGACTTTGGATGGGTGTGATTTGATGCGACTTTGGATGGGTGTGATTTGATGCGACTTTGGATGGGTGTGATTTGATGCGACTTTGGATGGGTGTGACTTTAATGCGACTTTGGATGGGTGTGACTTTAATGTGACTTTGGATGGGTGTGACTTTGATGCGACTTTGGATGGGTGTGACTTTGATGCGACTTTGGATGGGTGTGACTTGGATGTGACTTTGGATGGGTGTGACTTTGATGCGACTTTGGATGGGTGTGACTTGGATGGGTGTGACTTTGATGCGACTTTGGATGGGTGTGACTTTGATGCGACTTTGGATGGGTGTGACTTGGATGCAACTTTGGATGGGTGTGACTTGGATGCAATTTGGATGCGACTTTGGATGGGTGTGACTTGGATGCGACTTTGGATGGGTGTGACTTGGATGCGACTTTGGATGGGTGTGACTTGGATGCGACTTTGGATGGGTGTGACTTTGATGCGACTTTGGATGGGTGTGACTTGGATGCAACTTTGGATGGGTGTGACTTGGATGCAATTTGGATGCGACTTTGGATGGGTGTGACTTGGATGCGACTTTGGATGGGTGTGACTTGGATGCGACTTTGGATGGGTGTGACTTGGATGCGACTTTGGATAGGTGTGACTTGGAAGTGGTTTGGATGCAACTTTGGATGGGTGTGACTTTGATTCGACTTTGGATGGGAGTGACTTTGATGCGACTTTGGATGCAACTTTGGATGGGTGTGACTTTAATGCGACTTTGGATGGGTGTGACTTGGATGCAACTTGGATGCGACTTTGGCTGGGTGTGATTTGGATGAAACAAAAAGAATGGCAGCAATAAAAAAAAAAAAACCCTGCGTTGAGGTCCCCCCCCCAAAAAAAAGCTTTTCCCCCTGGTGATCTGGCCAGTAATGCACCTCCTGTATTAGACGCCCCCACTCTGGAGGAAGGAGCACAGGGGGGCACCTTTGGACAGCAGCATTGTCAGTCTGGGGGGAGGGGTGTATTAGATGGACTGGCAGATTTAGATACACTAACACATTGAAGCCGAACTCCAGCTCACTCCAACAGGTACAACAAACAGCTTTAAAAAAAAAAAAAAAAAAACTGTTAAAGGTTTTCCATGAATGAATAAAGCGGATCATTGTAAGCCGCCCTGTCAGGGGGCAATGAGTTCTCTGAACCCTCTAACTGCTACATTTGCAGGAGAATTTCACACTGGCTGGATAACTAGGTGAATATAAAGGAAAGAAAGTCTAAAAAAAGAAAACGAATGCAGCCGTCACATGAAAGAACGGGAAAGCTGCGATATAATAGATTCCTGCGTTTGGGTTTAATGCTGCCTTCATTTTTTTTCTCATTATTTTTGATTTTCCAGGTCTATTTTTCCTGTAACTTTATTGCTATCACAAGTGTGTGAACAAGACCCCTCCCCCCCTCCCCCCATGATACCTCTGGGCAGGTGACAGGTATTCTTTATGTAGACCTCAGGGGCCTGTTGGATCCTGTCCTCCAAAGCAGCTAACCAATCACAGATCATGCTGCTCCCCCGCCTGTAACAGCTCTGAAACCAGAAGTCACAGAATGATTGCTGCCTCGGGGATCCTTCATCACAGAGGAGATGGGGGTGGGTCACATGGTTTACTTCTCCGGGTTGAGGGGCTAGGAGGAGAGATTTAGGGGGGGGATTTGTACTAGGAGGGGGATTTGTGTTAGGAGAGGGGATTCGGGGGGTTTTGTGCTGGGGAGTGGAGGGGGGAGGATTTATGCTCAGCTGGGGGGGGGAGGGAGAGTATTTGTAGTGGAGTGGGATTGGGAAAGAAGAGGATTGGAGTTGGAAAGGGGGAATTGGGCAGGGAGAGGATTTGTATTGGGGGGGGGGAATTGGGGAGGGAGAGGATTTGAGCTGGGAGGGGGCATTGGGAAGGGAGAAGATTGGAGCTAGGAGGGGGACTTGGGGAGGGAGAGGATTTGTATTGGGGGGATTGGGGAGGGAGACAAGTTGAGCGGGGGGGATTGGGGCGGGAGATTTGTATTGGGGAGGGAGAGGATTTGAGCTGGGGGGGAATTGGGGAGGGAGAGGATTTGTATTGGGGAGGGAGAGGATTTGAGCTGGGGGGGAATTGGGGAGGGAGAGGATTTGTATTGGGGAGGGAGAGGATTTGAGCTGAGGAGGGAAAGGATTTGTATTGGGGAGGGAAAGGATTTGAGCTGGGGGGGAATTGGGGAGGGAGAGGATTTGTATTGGGGGGGGGGGGGAGTTGGATTTGACCTGGGGGGGGGGGGGGGAGAATTGGGGAGGGAGAGGATTTGAGCTGGGGGGGATTGCGGAGGGAGAGGATTGGAGCTGGGAGGGGGAGTTGGGGAGGGAGAGGATTTGTATTGGGGGGGGGAGAGGATTTGTATTGGGGGGGGGGGGAAGAGGATTTGACCTGGGTGGGGGGGGAATTGGGGAGAGGCAGGACTCCTGCCGGAGTCTGTATGCTTCACGTACAGCCTAATGATGGCTTTCCTGGGTGTGCTCCACATTTTAGATCCAGTGACATCGCCACTGGGTCTCTGCGTTTCTATAGGCAATGCTGGCAGACCACATCTGGTGGGAGGTGTCTGCAGGGTGCTCCTCTCAACAGTGATCAGCTATCATGCAGTGGGCTGGCACTTGGGAGGAGCTATGCAAATATCAAAATGCCCTGATAGGTGGGCATGAGTCTGGAGGAGTGGGTGTTCCTAGGCAGGCTGCATTTGCAGGGTAACACCCCCATGTGATGCTGAGCCTCCATCTCTGAAAGAACTGAAATATAATGGAGGAAAGGGGTGGGGCCAGTCAGGTCGGGGAGGAAGTCGGATTGGTGTGACCGGGGGGGGGTGTTAGTGACCAGTCATACCGATGCGACTAGCAATTTGAAATCACATCTAACGAATGAGAAGGTCAGTGTCTTAACGTGTGGGATTTGCTGCAAAAAAAAAAAAGTATGACCTTTCTGTTCATGTAGTGCGACTTTGATGCGACTTTACACTCTCTGCACTCAGGTACCATCAAAGTAGTGCAGGAACCTTTGTGTAACCAAAAATCCCGTTAGGATCACATCAATGCCCGGCCGTACTGCTGCGATTTGTCCACCTGAAATCGCATTCACTGAATGTGAACGTCGGTGTCTTCACACGTGCGATTTTCTGCGGCGCGATTTCTAAGGTAGTTCTTGCGTGACTTTTTCTGCAGTTTTATTGCGATTTCACATACATAGGACGGATGGAAATCGCAACGCAAATTGCAAGAAATCGTTGAAAATCTTCACAAGTCGCGATAAAGTCTTCAGAAATCGCACGATATTAAATCGCAATGGTGTGACCTAATATGTGTACAGAGCGGAGGAAGGAAGACAATGGAGACTTGGCTTTTATATCGGTTTAATCCGGGAAGGAGAAGGATTGTGGTGAAGGTTTTACTGGGGGAAAAAAAAAGGCACTCAATTCCCTGTCCCGGGGCCCCTAGATCCATCATAGGAACATTTAGGGCCAGTCAGGGGCGGACTGACCATTCAGGGCCCGAGGTCAGTAGGGGGCCCCATGAGATGCCGCTGGAACCTTTTTATAGGCTTTTTTGGGTGTACTTTGAGTTTGGGCAAGGACACAGGGGCCCCATGATCCCCTATTGCCCGGGGGCCCCATGAGTTGTCAGTCCACCCCTGGGGCCAGTTCACACTGCATGACTTTCAATTGCTTTTTTTCTGCATCCAAAATGCACAGAAAGTAGGTTATATGGTTGTCGATGTCATAGTTCATGTCAGTGCTGGCAGTTCCGGTGCGTTCCGGATGCAGAAAAAAAAAAAAAAAAAAGTAGAACAGGCTGCATTTTTCCTGCACAGAACTGTACTGGAATGCGGTAAAAGGCGTTGAAAACGCACCAAAAACGCACATGTTCCTATTTAAATTGAAGAAAAAGAGAAGAGAAAAAAGTGAACTGGAAACTGTCAAAACCGCAACGCAACAAAAATTCATTGGAACGCAAATGTCCCTATTTATATTGAAGAATAAGTAAAACGCATCAAAAACACACTAGAACGCATCAAAAAAATGCACTGGAACGCACATGTTCCTATTTAAATTGAAGAAAGGAGAAAAAAGTGAACTGGAAACCGTCAAAAACGCACCGGAACGCACCAAAAATTCATTGGAACACAAATGTATCTATTTGTTTTTGATGCGTTTTACTTATTCTTCAATATAAATAGGGACATGTGCGTTCCAATTAATTTTTGGTGCGTTTGACTCTTTCCAGTTCACTTTTTTTCTCCTCTTTTTCTTCAATTTAAGTAGAAACATGTGCGTTCCAGTGCGTTTTTTGATGCGTTCCAGTGCGTTTTTTGATGCGTTTTATTCTTCAATATACACTGGAACGCATAAAAAAATGCACTGGAAAGCATCAAAAAACGCACTGGAACGCACATGTTTCTACTTAAATTGAAGAAAAAGAGGAGAAAAAGTGAACTGGAAACCGTCAAAAACGCACCGGAACGCACCAAAAATTCATTGGAATGCACATGTCCCTATTTATATTGAAGAATAAGTAAAACGCATCAAAAACACACTAGAACGCATCAAAAAACGCACATGTTCCTATTTAAATTTTAGAGAAAGAGAAAAAGTGAACTGGAAACCGTCAAAAACGCACCGGAACGCACCAAAAATTCATTGGCACGCACATGTCCCTATTTAAATTGAAGAATAAGTAAAACAAACACTGGAACGCATCAAAAACACACCAAAAATGCACTGGAACACACATATCCTTATTTAAATTGAAGAAATAGAGGGGAAAAAAATTTAACTGGAGCGTGCCAAAAACGCATCAAAAACGTGCACGCTGAAACGCATCTGTACCGCGTTTCTATGTTGTGAACCGGCCCTTAGGCACAGGAACAAGGAAGGAAGAAGGATCATCCGGGACGTGAATCATTTTCCAAATACAGACGAGAAAGACAGAAAAAAAACAATAAAATTCTCCGTTTAATCCGCGGTTCACACCTAAGTGTTTTCCGCAGCGTTTTGCAGAAACGCACAGCAATCCATTTAACATGATTTCCTATGGGACAGGTTCACATCTCTGCGTTTTCACCCGGGGCGTTTTTTGGAAAGGGTCGGGGACTTTTTTTTAACTCAAAAAGTTGCATTTTTGGTTCTATAGACCAGGGGCGGACTGACAACTCATGGGGCCCTCGGGCAATAGGGGATCATGGGGCCCCTGTGTCCTTGCCCAAACTCAAAAAAGCCTATGAAATAGGTACCAGGGGCATCTCACGGGGCCCCCAACTGACCCCGGGCCCTCGGGCAGTGCCCGAGTTTCCAAATGGTCAGTCCGCCCCTGTTATAGACTTCAATGGAGACACTACAGAAAATCATGTATTGCATTTTTGCAGCGTTTTGCATTTTAAAATCTGCCTAGCAACACAGAAAAAAAAAAAAAAAAAAAAGCAAAACGCGTCAAAACCGCAAGTGCAAAAACGCAATGCAGAAACGGATCAAACGCAACCTGCGTAGGTGTGAACCTAGACTTAGAAGTTATTTTCCATCTGAAGTCTAGGTTCACACCTACGCAGGTTGCGTTTGATCCGTTTCTGCATTGTGTTGCGTTTTTGATGCGTTTTTTACGCGTTCTTTTTGTTTGTGTTGCTAGGCAGATTTAGAATGCAAAACACATAAAAAAAAAAAAAAAAAACACAGCCAAAAGGCACCACATGCTTTTCTGCAGCTTTTCCATTGAAGTCTATAGAACCAAAACCACAACTTTTTGCGTTCAAAAAAGTCCCCGCCCCTTTCCAAAAAAAACGCAGCGGGTGAAAACTCGGTGATGTGTCCCATAGGAAATCATGTTAAGCCCACCGGTCACATCAAAGCAGATTCTGAAATTGTGCGACTTACGGTGAAGTCGCACGATTTCAAAGTCGGGAGACCTGCTGATTTCAGATGCGATTGGCAAGACATCTGACACAGATATGTATGTAAATCGCAACAAAAGTAGCTCTTGAAGTACTTTAGCGATCGGTGCGGCTCAGACCAAGTTGGAAGCGCACCAATATGACCGTTCTAATAGCGGACGATAGGGTGCGACTTGGCATGCGATTTGCAAGTCGCACCCGATGTGACCGGGGTGTAAATGGACTGTACTGCGTTTCTGCAAATCGCTTAGGTGTGAACCCGGGTCGGGACAAAGACAACCATCCATCACCTCATACAACATACACGTCTCCATGTTTTGTCCCTTTAATGTTGCTACAAATGCAAAAAACAAACAAAAAAAAAAAACCTGTTGATCTGCCAGAAATCCAATCTGCTCCTAACTTCCTGCTCAGGGCTGACAACACAGCGACTCTGTGCCAATGCGATCCCAAGCAGTGTTGTCAGCCCCGCCCTACTGGACAATAGCACTCTGCCTAGCCCCGCCCCTCTCCACATGCATACTTTGATTGCCTGCTGCTTTGACTCACAAGAGCCTGCCTACACTTGGTGCAGGGAAAGAGCACTTGGGAGATGTAGTTCTGGGGGCAGTAGGAACTGACCTCACAGAAGTGTCCTCGTAGGAGCTTTACTGCTTCCTATACCACCATCACCAGACTTGTAAAGGTGGAACGAGGGAAAAATAACAATGCTGGGACATGCCTTAGAGCGGTGGGGGTCCACTTACTTGATATAAGGGGGTCTCAAGTGAAGATTTGACATCGCTTAGGCGCCACGCATTATATCCATGAAATGTATACTACAGAAAACTGACAGAGACTGGGGAAGTGTTACATGAGACGGTCAGAGATTGGGGACATACTACAGGAGATGGTCAGAGACTGGGGACATACTACAGGAGATGATCAGAGACTGGGAACCTACTACAGGAGATGGTCAGAGACTGGGGACATACTACAGGAGATGGTCAGAGACTGGGGACCTACTACAGGAGATGGTCAGAGACTGGGGACCTACTACAGGAGATGGTCAGAGACTGGGGACCTACTACAGGAGATGGTCAGAGACTGGGGACCTACTACAGGAGATGGTCAGAGACTGGGGACATACTACAGGAGATGGTCAGAGACTGGGGACATACTACAGGAGAAGGTCAGAGACTGGGGACATACTACAGGAGATGGTCAGAGACTGGGGACCTACTACAGGAGATGGTCAGAGACTGGGGACCTACTACAGGAGATGGTCAGAGACTGGGGACCTACTACAGGAGATGGTCAGAGACTGGGGACCTACTACAGGAGATGGTCAGAGACTGGGGACATACTACAGGAGATGGTCAGAGACTGGGGACATTGTACAGGAGATGGTCAGAGACTGGGGACATACTACAGGAGATGGTCAGAGACTGGGGACATACTACAGGAGATGGTCAGAGACTGGGGACATAATACAGAAGATGGTCAGAAACTGGTAACCTACTACAGGAGATGGTCAGAGACTGCGGACACAGTACAGGAGATGGTCAGAGACTGCGGACACAGTACAGGAGATGGTCAGAGACTGCGGACACAGTACAGGAGATGGTCAGAGACTGCGGACACAGTACAGGAGATGGTCAGAGACTGTGGACACAGTACAGGAGATGGTCAGAGACTGCGGACACAGTACAGGAGATGGTCAGAGACTGCGGACACAGTACAGGAGATGGTCAGAGACTGCGGACACAGTACAGGAGATGGTCAGAGACTGCGGACACAGTACAGGAGATGGTCAGAGACTGCGGACACAGTACAGGAGATGGTCAGAGACTGCGGACACAGTACAGGAGATGGTCAGAGACTGCGGACACAGTACAGGAGATGGTCAGAGACTGGGAACCTACTACAGGAGATAATCAGAGACTGGGGACCTACTACACAAGAAGGTCAGAGACTGGGAACATACTACAGGAGACGGTCAGAGACTGGGGGGCATAGAACTCCTATCGGTTTTGGGGGTCCGTGTCCCCATTCGGGAGATTTCTCCTCCCTTCCTGTGGGGGACATTGATGGGAAATGTCTCCGGGGGGCACAAAGAGCGCAACAAACAATTTTCAGAAGTATTTCCTTTTCCCGCGGAGTCTATCCAAAACCAAAAAGGTTTGGCTGAGGTTGGCCTTTAATCCACAGGGAGCAAAAGATCGAAGGTTACCGGATCTTAATCGAACCTTCGCAGAACCAACCAATCTGATTGTTCGGCTTTGTTTGGTAATACAAAGTCATACTAACCCCTTACTACACACGGTAAGGCTCCGTTCACACCAATGTGGTTTTTAAATAAATACACAAAACGCATAAAAAAAAAAGTGCAAAAATGCAACAAGCACCGCAGAAACGGATCAAATGCAAACTGCATAGGTGTGATCCCAGCCTAACAGTTAATGGCATCGCAAACACGTTTTTGTGTATTCCAGGAATGCGCAAGGAGACGCGTTTGTGCGCACGCTCCAAGAACGCACAGATGTGTGTGCAGTCTGAGGCTGGCCATACACGTGTAGATTTTCGAATGAGAATATTCGGAAGAAAAGTCGTACTAAAATTCTTTGAGCATTCGATGAACGGATGAATGTCGTTCGAAAATTGTCTTTTGCTTTTAACATGAACCACTCGCCCTCCAGAGGATTTACCGCCCCCCCTTCCTGACCAGGCCTTTTTCTGCGATACAGCACTGCGTTACTTTAACTGACAATTGCGCGGTCATGCAACGCTGCACCCAAATTAAATGTATGTCCTTTTTTCCCCACGAATAGAGCTTCCTTTCGGTGGTATTTGATCACCTCTGCGGTTTTTACTTTTTGCGCTGTACTAATGTGAACGCTGGTATAGTGCTGATCTGATCAAACATATTGATCCGTTCAGACACTATATTATCAATGAAGGATTATTGTACATGAGCGTGCTCCTGGCAATCAAGGGGTTAAATGTGATGACTGGTGTACCGACGGGCAATCTGACGCTATCTGGGAGGGGTGTGAAAACCACGGGAGCGCCAATCACTACATATACATATATATTATATATATGATTTTGCGCACCCATGCCGCCCTGTAGCAGTATTTCTGCTATAGGGCGGTCAGGAAGCGGTTTGTGTTATGGTGCTGCATAATTTTAACTGACAATTGCGCGGTCATGCAACGCTGCACCCAAATGAAATTTATGTTCTTTTTTTTCCCATGAATTGAGCTTTCTTTTCGCGGTATTTGATCACCTGTGCATTTTTTTTATTTTGTGCACTATAAAAAAAAAAAAATCTCAATACATGTAAATTAATTGGTTTACGTGAAAGTTATAGCGTTTACAAATGGCGGTATATATACTGGATTTTTTTTTTTTTTACTAGTAATGGAGATCAGCGACTTATAGAGGGACTGCGGCGGGCATTCTGACACTGGGGGGAAACTGACTTGGTGTCACTGACATCCTCAGTGACACCAATACAATGATCAGTGCTAATAAAAAGCAATGACACTGTACTAATGGCACTGGGCAGGAAGGGGTTAACATCTGGGGCGATCAAAGGGTTAACTGTGTGCTGTTTTACTGTAAGCACATTGCTTTGTAGAGCCATACAAAGCAGTGTGGAGGAGCTGACAGGGGAGAGACCTGTGTTGTTTATACACAGGTCTCTCCCCCGTCGGTAATACTCAGAGATTGCTGGGTGCCGGTGGGGAATCACCGGCCGGGACCCAATAATCGACAGCGGAGGCAGTGCGGGTAGAGCGCGCACATGCCCCTACAAGTAAGTGCAAAATTATATTATATATATATGTGTGATTTTGCGCACCCGTGCCGCCCTGTAGCAGTATTCCTGCTATAGGGCGGCACGGAAGCGGTTAAAACGAATGTAATTTCTGAACGATAACCACATACACTGGCTGAAAATTTGTTTGATCGAGAAAGTTTTCCTTCCTGCCCCTTCGAATTTTCCCGTCACTGCTGTCGAATGAAAATCTATCCGTGTATGGCCAGCTTGAGACGACTCATTTGCCTGTAGACCTAATAACTGGATATAACATTTATAGGTAACGTTGATCCAGGGAATATCCGATTGCCTCTCGGGGGATCAGAAAATTTTTTCCCTGCAGGTGCAAATTGGATCATGCTTTGCTTGTTTTTTGTTTGCCTTCCTCTGGATCAGCTGTGGGTGTAGGAGTATAACTTTTTTTTTTGAATGGTTGAACTGGATGGACTTTTGTCTTTTTTCAGCCAGACTAACTATGTAACTAATTGTTCAACCTGATTGTAAGGTGTATGGCCGGCTTTGCAGCTGGAATACCCACTGGACTATCCATTGGGGAGGTGACACCATCATTTGGCTTTGTGATTGTTGGGATTCCAGATGGGGAGATGTTACTAATGTATCCCTGAGCGATACAAGAAAATACCATGTCATTTAATGGGGGGGGGGGGGGATTTACTATGAGGCTAGGTTCACACCTACGCAGGTTGCGTTTGAGCAGTTTCTGCATTTTTGCACCTGCGGGGGTTTTTTTTTTTTTTTTTAAAGGGTCGGGGACTTTTTTGAATGCAAAAAGTTGCGTTTTTGGTTCTATAGACTTCAAACGGAAGCGTTGCAGAAAAGCATGGGGTGCGTTTTTGATGCGTTTTGCTTTTTTTCATTTTTAATTCTCTTGTTGCTAGGCAGATTTAAAATGCCAAACGCATCAAAAACACACCACATGCTTTTCTGCAACGCTTCCGTTTGAAGTCTATAGAACCAAAAACGCAACTTTTTGCATTCAAAAAAGTCCCTGACCCTTTTTCAAAAAAAAAAAATGCATCGGGTGAAAACGCGGAGATGTGAACGTGTCCAGGGGCGGACTGACAACTCATGGGGCCCCCAGGGCAATAGGGGATCATGGGGCCCCTGTGTCCTTGCCCAAACTCAAAAAAGCCTATGAAAAAGGTACCAGGGGCATCTCATGGGGCCCCCTACTGACCCCGGGCCCTCGGCAGTGCTTGAATGGTCAGTCCACCCCTGCTTTGGTATTAAAAGCTGGAATCTGATTGGTTTCTGTGAAGAGCTGCTCCAGATTCTGCATTCTCCGTTTTTAGTGAATACCCCCCATCATCACGACTTGTCTGCAGCTGTGCAATAATAAACCACTTTTATCTATCACTTACATCCCTTTTACAAAAACAGAAGATTGCTAATTATCGCTGAACGCAGATCGCAGCTCGGCATCAATCAAAAAAATCCACATGATCGCCAGATTTATAGGCGTCTGCTTGGAGGATGTCCAGCATCTTGCGGGCAGACATGTGACAGTCAACGAGATTTCCCTCTTTCTTCTTGTTAGCGAACATTAGACGCAAGTCAGGATCCTTGGTGCGTGTCCGTGCTTCTGCCTGCATGTCGTTATCCAGTGGCCCTGCCGGATACGGGAAGAAGAAGTCAGTCCAAACAGGCATTGTAGGTCATCACACATTCAGCCCAGGGATTTCCTGAGGATGGAGGGCAGAGCCATGCAAATCATTACGTCACCCTAGCGTCACACTTATGCGGATTTCAGTGCATTTTCCAGATTGCAGAAACGCACTACAGTCCATTAACCATTGTTTCCTATGGATCTAGTTCACAGCTGTGCGTTTTCAGTCGGTGTGTTTTTTGGAAAGGGTCGGGGACTTTTTTTTTCCTGCAGCAGATTGCGTGTAATAGACTTCATTGGACCCACACCAAAAATGCAAGTGTTGTGTTTCTGCCACTTTGCTGCATTTTGCACCTTTATAGAAAAGTTCTGTTCATGTAGTGTGACTTGGATGCAACTTTACACTCCCTGGCACTCAAGTAGCATTAAAGGCGCATGAAAGGAGCACAGGAGAGTGTGTGTTCAAAGTCGTATGTTAGAGTGTTACTAAACCCCAGACCCCGCATTCGCTATATCCGCTCTCCCCGGACCCCGCATTCACTAGATCCGCTCTCCCCGGACCCCGCATTCACTAGATCCGCTCTCCCCGGACCCCGCATTCACTAAATCCGCTCTCCCCGGACCCCGCATTCACTAGATCCGGTCTCCCCGGACCCCGCATTCACTAGATCCGGTCTCCCCGGACCCCGCATTCACTAGATCCGCTCTCCCCGGACCCCGCATTCACTAGATCCGCTCTCCCCGGACCCCGCATTCACTAGATCCGCTCTCCCCGGACCCCGCATTCACTAGATCCGCTCTCCCCGGACCCCGCATTCACTAGATCCGCTCTCCCCGGACCCCGCATTCACTAGATCCGCTCTCCCCGGACCCCGCATTCACTATATCCGGTCTCCCGGACCCCGCATTCACTATATCCGCTCTCCCCGGACCCCGCATTCACTATATCCGGTCTCCCCGGACCCTGCATTCACTATATCCGCTCTCCTCGGACCCTGCATTCCCTATGTCTGCTCTCCCCGGACCCCGCATTCACTAGATCCGCTCTCCCCGGACCCCGCATTCACTAGATCCGCTCTCCCCGGACCCCGCATTCACTAGATCCGCTCTCCCCGGACCCCGCATTCACTAGATCCGCTCTCCCCGGACCCCGCATTCACTAGATCCGCTCTCCCCGGACCCCGCATTCACTAGATCCGCTCTCCCCGGACCCCGCATTCACTAGATCCGCTCTCCCCGGACCCCGCATTCACTAGATCCGCTCTCCCCGGACCCCGCATTCACTAGATCCGCTCTCCCCGGACCCCGCATTCACTAGATCCGCTCTCCCCGGACCCCGCATTCACTATATCCGGTCTCCCCGGACCCCGCATTCACTATATCCGGTCTCCCCGGACCCCGCATTCACTATATCCGCTCTCCCCGGACCCCGCATTCACTATATCCGCTCTCCCCGGACCCCGCATTCACTATATCCGCTCTCCCCGGACCCTGCATTCACTATATCTGGTCTCCCGGGATCCTGCATTCACTATATCCGCTCTCCTCGGACCCTGCATTCACTAAATCCGGTCTCCCCGGACCCCGCATTCCCTATGTCTGCTCTCCCCGGACCCATGTAGCATGAGGAATAATTCTAGATACAATTATAGGGTCATAGTTCTTGTCCTCCCTTCAAAGACAAAAATGAACTAAACAGTACTACACCTTTTCAAAACAATGGCACTGAACCATGTTGCATTGATGTAAATGGGGACTAGTTCACTAGTGTGAACGGGGGACTCAATGTGTGCAAAACATTTTTAAATATGGCCCAGCAGCGAAAGGCTCATTGAACGCTTGTGAAGAGAATTCTAATACTGGAAATCCCATATCCTGGTTCACTTAATGAAGAAGGAAGGATCCACCTTCTGTATATAAATCTTTACCTATATAGAATAGATATTATATACACGGCTCAAAAAAATGAAAGGAAAACTTTGAAAACCCATCAGATCTCAATGGGGAGAAATCTCCTGCTGGATCTCTATACTGATCTGGACGGGGTAATGTGTGAGGAATGTAAGGATCCCCATCGTTTGATGGAAATGAAAATGATCGACCTACAGAGGAATGAATTCAAAGACACCCCAAAAATCAAAGTGAAAAAATTATGCAGCAGGCGAGTCCATATTGCTGAAATGTCATTGCAGCAACTCAGAATGGTCCTCAGTAGTTTGTATGGTCCCCACATGCTTGTATGCATGCCTGACAATGTCGGGGGAGGGTCCTAATGAGACCTCAGATGGTGTCCTGGGGGATTTCCTCCCAGATCTGGACCAGGACATCACTGAGCTCCTGGACAGTCTGAGGTGCAACCTGGTGGCGTCGGATGGACTGAAACATGATGTCCTAGAGGTGTTCTATTGGATTTAGGTCAGGCGAGGGTGGGGGGTCATTCAATGGTATCAATTCCTTCATCCTCCAGGAACTGCCTGCATACTCTCCCCACATGAGGTTGGGCATTGTCGTGCACCAGGAGGAACCCAGGACCCACTGCACCAGCGTAGAGTCTGACAATGGGTCCAAGGATTTTGTCCCGATACCTAATGGCAGTCAGGGTGTCATTGTCCAGCTGAACATTCTCCACGGCTTCTTCAGACCCTTTCATGTCTGTCACATGTGCTCAGGGTGAACCTGCTCTCATCTGTGAAAAGCACAGGGTGCCAGTGGTGGACCTGCCAATTCTGGTGTTCAAATGGCAAATGCCAATCCAGCTCTATGGTGTCGGGCAGTGAGCACAGGGCCCACTAGAGGACGTCGGGCCCTCAGGCCACCCTCATGAAGTCTGTTTCTGATTGTTTGGTCAGAGACATTCACACCAGTGGCCTGCTGGAGGTCATTTTGTAGGGCTCTGGCAGTGCTCATCCTGTTCCTCCTTACACAAAGGAGCAGATACCGGTCCTGCTGACGGCCCTGTCCAGCTCTCCTAAAGTAACTGCCTGTCTCCTGGAATCTCCTCCATGCTCTTGAGACTGTGCTGGGAGACACAGCAAACCTTCTGGCAATGGCACGTATTGATGTTTCATCCTGGAGGAGTTGGACTGCCTGTGCAAACTCTGTAGGGTCCAGGTATAGCCTCATGCTACCAGTAGTGACACTGACCCTAGACAAATGCAAAACTAGTGAAAAACAGTCAGAAAAGAGGAGTAGGGAATAAAAGGTCAGTGGCCACACCATTCCTGTTTTGGGGGTTGTCTCACTGTTGCCCATCTAGTGCACCTATTGTTAATTTCATTAACACCAAAGCAGCTGAAACTGATTAACAACCCCCTCTGCTACTTACCTGACCAGATCAATATCCCAGGAGTTTCACTGACTTGATGCTAGACTCTGACTAAGAAGTCTTCCTTTCATTTTTTAGAGCCGTGTATATTTAAATTTCTTGAGACAGCATCAAGCCCCCTTTATTGTTTAGCAAAGCAGAATTTTTTTGTGCACCGTGTACAACCTGGTGCGTAGTTGAGTACGCGGACGTCTGTCTCCTCCTCGGCCAACACCTTGAACATCATATCCCGAGATGCCTTCCCTGCACAGTACAGCGTCCAGGACTTGAACGGTTGCAGGGCTGCCAGGGATGAGATGTTGACCACCAGCCGCTGTAGCCCAGGCCGTCTCTGGAAAACCGTCAGCAGGGAAGAGGTCAGGCACAGCGCCGAAGACACGTTCAAGGAGAAATATCTGTCCACTTCTAGAGGGTCCATAAATTCCACAAAAGACCTGCTGACATCACCTAGAGACCCTGTGGAAGAAAAAGACAAAGGCCAGTCACTAAACGTTTTCTGTAGTATGGCAGACGGGTCAACACTATCCATTTTAAATGGATCCGGGGAAATGGATCCAGATAACTCAAGTCATGGTCCTTATGACCAGGGGGGACTGACAACTCAGTCAGTCACTACAAATAATGTTTCTGCCAATGTTCTAGTCCAGGGGTGGGCAAACTTTTTGACTTGAGGGCTGCAATGGGTTCATATATTGGACCCGGGGGCCGGACCAAGAGTAGATGAATGATGTGTATGTGTCATCCATAGTAAGTATAGTAATATTCCCCCATAGTAAGCATAGTAATTAATCCCCCATATAGTAATTCATCCCCCGTAGTAATTAATCCCCCATAGTAATTAATCCCCCATATAGTAATTAATCCCCCATATAGTAATTCATCCCCCATAGTAATTCATCCCCCATATAGTAATTCATCCCCCATAGTAATTCATCCCCCATATAGTAATTCGTCCCCCATATAGTAATTCGTCCCCCATATAGTAATTCGTCCCCCATATAGTAATTCGTCCCCCATATAGTAATTCGTCCCCCATATAGTAATTCGTCCCCCATATAGTAATTCGTCCCCCATATAGTAATTCATCCCCCATAGTAATTCATCCCCCATAGTAATTCATCCCCCATAGTAATTCATCCCCCATATAGTAATTCATCCCCCATATAGTAATTCATCCCCCACATAGTAATTCATCCCCCATATTAATTCATCCCCCATATAGTAATTCATCCCCCATATAGTAAGTCCCCCATATAGTAATTCATCCCCCATATAGTAAGTCCTCCATATAGTAATTCATCCCCCATATAGTAAGTCCCCCATATAGTAATTCATTCCCCATATAGTAAGTCCCCCATATAGTAATTCATTCCCCATATAGTAAGTCCTCCATATAGTAATTCATTCCCCATATAGTAAGTCCCCCATATAGTAATTCATTCCCCATATAGTAAGTCCTCCATATAGTAATTCATCCCCCATATAGTAAGTCCTCCATATAGTAATTCATTCCCCATATAGTAATTCATTCCCCATATAGTAAGTCCCCCATATAGTAATTCATCCCCCATATAGTAAGTCCCCCATATAGTAATTCATTCCCCATATAGTAAGTCCTCCATATAGTAATTAATTCCCCATATAGTAAGTCCCCCATATAGTAATTCATTCCCCATATAGTAAGTCCTCCATATAGTAATTCATTCCCCATATAGCAAGTCCCCCATATAGTAATTCATCCCCCATATAGTAAGTCCCCCCCCTGTGTCAATTCACTTACCTTTGGTCCGCGCGTTCCTCTCGTATTCCCGCGCCGTTCTGGTCTTCAGGGAGGACTGTGAGAGGAGTTCGTCACGCTGCCCCGCCTACATCCTGACAGCTGCAGAGTCCTGACGTCCGAGAGGAGGGAGGGGGGCGGCCATCCGAGAGGGGGGGCGGCCATCCGAGAGGAGAGGAGGAGGGAGGGGAGAGGGGGAGAGGAGGAGGGAGGGGAGAGGGGGAGAGGAGGAGGGAGGGGAGAGGAGGAGGGAGGGGAGAGGAGGAGGGAGGGGAGAGGGGGAGAGGAGGAGAGGAGGGAGGGGAGCGGGCGCCCGGCACACAGGAGAGCCGCATCTAAATTTGTAAAGAGCCGCGGCTTGCCGACCACTGGCCTTGCGGGAGCCTAGCTCCGCGGGCCGGATTAAAAGGTCCGCCGGGCCGTATACGGCCCGCGGGCCGTAGTTTGCCCATTGCTGTTCTAGTCTATTCTTTTTGAAATTTTCAGAGGACAGCTATATTCTAACATTAATACAGTCTTTGAAGGAAATCCGCAATATCCGGCAACGTGTTTATATTTAGGATTTGTTTTCAAATTTGATTTCATTTTCAAATTTCGATTTGAATTTCGGACAAAATTTCTTTGTTATTTCGGATTCATTTAAAACTATTGTAAGGGCTCGTTCACACCTATAGTGTTTGGCAAGCGTTGGTCCGGCGTTTGTGGAGCTTTTTTTAACGCTCCGCAAATGCCGCATGCGCGGTTGCTAGGCGTTTGCCGAGCGTTAAAAACGCCCCACAAACGCCTATAATGCAGTTTGAATGGTGTTACCGCTCCGCAAACGCCCCGCAACCGCGTCGCAAACGCCGGCCGGGCGTTTGCGGAGCGGCACCATAGACTAGAATAGGAGGATTCAACACCTCCTGACTCGACCAGAGGCATCCGTTTTGCCGCGATGCAAACGCTCCCGTTAGAACAGCACCATGTGCTGTAATGTGTAGGATTGTCAGAGGCGTTTGGGAAGCGGTAAAAACGCTTCCCAAATGCCTTTCTGCCGCCTGCACACAACGCTAGTGTGAACGTAGCCTTATTCTGAAATTCGGATACATACATGAATAACAAAAATTTGGTCCGAATATAATTTTTTTAATTTTGTTTAAAACAAACAGGACGTCTACTGGTGAGCGGCAAAATAGAAACTTTTTGTTCTTGTATGTAGATGCACTTTACATTTTTTCTTTTCTTTTTTTTTTTAACTAATTGCCGACCGCAGATAGCTGAATGACGGCTGCACTGCGGCCGGCCAGTTCTGGGGGGGGGCGTCATATGACGTCCTCCCAGAACGCGCTCTCCTGCGTGCCCCCCGGGGTGCGCACCCGGCGATCTCCGTGATCGTTGTGTCCTACGGACACAGCTGATCACTTGACGTGGTAAAAGGCCAATCACAGCGGCCTTTTACCATGTGATCAGCCGTGTCCAATGACACGCTGATCACCGGGAAAATGCAAATGCCGGTTCTCGGCTGCACTTTCCTCACGCTGTCAGATCGTGAGGAAAGTACTGCTGAAAACCGGCAGTTGTCAGAGCGGGGATCGGCACCGATCATCAGGGTCACTGATCACCAGTGCCCTGATGATCGGTGCCCAGCAGTGCCACACACAAATTCCGCCCACCTGTGCCACCCAGCAGTGTCACCACCTGTGCCACCCAGCAGTGTCACCACCTGTGCCCACCCACCTGTGCCCATCAGTGCCACCCACCAATGCAGCCCAGCAGTGCTGCCAGTCAGTGCCGCCAGTCAGTGCCCAGCAGTGATGTCAGTCAGTGCTACCTATCAGTGCTGTCTATCAGTACCCATTATCAGTGTCGCCTATCAGTGCCGCATATCAGTGCCGCCTATCCGTGCCACCTCATTAGTGCTGCCTATCAGTGCCCATCAGTGCTGCCTCATCAATGCACATCAGTGAAGGAGAAAAATTACCTGTTTGAAAAATTTTATAATAGAAACAAAAAAAAAAAAATTTTTTATTTTTTGCAATTTTTTTGCATATAGCACAAAAAGTAAAGTGTCCAGCAGTGATTAAATACCACCAAAAGAAAGCTCTATTTGTGAGAAAAAAAAATGGTAAAAATTTCATATGGGTATAATCTTGCATGACCGCGCAATTGTCAAAGTGCGACAGAGCTGAAAGCTGAAAATTGGCCTGGTAAATAAGGGGGTATAAGTGCGCGGTAGGCGAGTGGTTAATCATCTGTTGCAGCATCTCCCCCCCAGCAGTTTTATTGTTTGTCCCAAAGCCTGCCGCTGTCACATTTGTTTTTCTTGCATTTCAATGTGCAAAGAGATATGAAAGTCGCATGATATAAAATCTATTTGTATATTGAATGTGACCATTAGATAAACCCCGACCCCACATTTGCTCTTTAGGTAGCAGAAGGATTTTATAGCGCTGGTTAATAGACGTGGTGGTGCGTCCTTACCTGCGTTGTTGATAATGAGGACCCTTTGAGCCGCATCCCGTCCGTTCAGCTCCTGTGCAGCTTGCACTGTCTTCTTTACCCCATCTGCTGTTCCCAGGTCTGCTGCCACCCATCTCACCTCAATATCTGCATACTGGAGTGTCAGCTCCTGAGACAAAACACGCAGAGCCTGCTCTGTGCGGGCCACCAGCAGCAGGGCAGAGCCTGGCGCCACTCTGGGGCACAGTTCCCATGCCAGGCTCCTGCCCAGCCCCCGGGAGGCTCCTGTGAGAACGCACAGCACAGTGCCCAGGCTGCAACTTCTCTCTCTATCCATCTCCTGTATGGTGCAACACACAACCAGCAGCACAATGACTATCACCTCCCTCCTCCTCCTCCTCCATAAAACCTGCCTCCTTTCCTTTTTTTTTTTTTTTTAACCATCTTTATTAGCAGCAGAAGCAGGCAAAACAATATCATGAAAAAAATGAACCACCTGGAGGCTGGCTTTGGGGTTAACCTGTTCATGACCAGAATACCGTACACCATTCATTACAGTTGTATGCGAACTTTGAGGCTCAAACGACGCTTTATTCATTTTTTTTTTAAAGCCTGTATAGATGGTGTTTAAAAAAAAAAAAAAAAAAAAAAAAATATATATATATATATATGGGTAGCACAGTGGCTAAATGGTTAGCACTTCCACCTGGCAGTACTAGGGTCATTGGTTTGAATCCCAGCCACAGCACCTCCTGCCTGGAGTTTGCATGTTCTCCCTGTGCCTGCACTTCGGTTTCCATCCCGGCACTTCGGTTTCCTTCCACACTCCAAAGACATGCTGGTGGCTAAATTGTCCCTAGTATGTGTATGTATGAATGTGAGTTAGGGACCTTAGATTGTACACCCCTTGAGGGTTAGGGACCGATGTGAATGTACAATATATATGTAAAGTGCGGCGTAAATGGATGGCGATATATAATTACCTGAAATAAATAAATAAATAAATATATATATATATATATATATATATATATATATATATGTATATATATATAAAATGTTTCTGCAAATGTTGATGTACAACTAGGATTTGTTTTCTGAATGTAACAGATTGAAATAAAAGATGCTACAATAAAATGTACAAAAAAAAAAACAACAAAAACACACTTGCAGAGGCATCCCTAGGGTTGGTGTCACCCCCTCCGATGATCCCCGCAGGATGGTTCGGTTCTGCGGATTGAGCATAATGGATCGGAATCCGATCCATTATGCTCCCCAATCTGCAGATCCCATCCATCCTGCGGGGATCATCGGCTTGCTATACAACTTACATTTTCCTGGAGCAGGTTCACCCTGTGTGGTCGGTGTCACCCCGTATAGGTTGCATGCCGACGATCCCCGCAGGATTGTTCGGTTCTGCGGATTGAGGATAATGGATCGGACTCCGATCCATTATGATCCCCAATCCGCAGATCTCATCCATCCTGCGGGGATCGTCGGCTTGCTTTACAACTTACCTTTTTGTGGAGCGGGTCCGGTGTCACCCCGTGCGGTCGGTGTCACCCGGTGCGAGACGCACCCCCCCTCACCTGCCTCGGGATGCCACTGCACACTTGAGTACCAGTCTGTAATACCCGTTCGTTAGCAGAACATTTTTCAGTCTTCAGTGCTGCCATACATGAAGATCCCGGATGCATCGGGTGGGACTTGGCATGCGGTCTGCATGCCATGCGACTTGCAAATCGCATGCCAAGTCAGACCCTATTAGAGCGGTTGTATCAGTGCGGTTCCAGCTTGGGTCAGAGCCGCACCGATTTCTAAAGTAGTACATGCACTACTTTTGGTGTGACTTGCACAGACATCTAGGCAAATGAATGACATCCGACATTAAAATCGTGCGACTTTCACTGTAAGTCTCACGATTTCAAAGTCGGGATCAGTGTGACCGGGGAGGAGGGGGGTTAGGCTCTGGTCACACCTATGCAGTTTGCTTTTTGTTTGTTTCTCAGTGCTTTTCGCAGTTCATGATGCGTTTTTATCACGTTTTGCCTTTTGTTTAGCTCTTTTTTTCTTTTTTTTTTTAAATGCATTTTTTTTGTTGCTGGGCAGAATAGAAATGTAAAATGCAGCAAATTCTCCATTGAACTCTATTGTGCTTTTTGCTTTTAAAAAGTCCCGTCCCTTTCCCAAAATGCAGCGGCCCAAAAAGGCATAGATGTAAACGTGTCCCATAGGAAACCATGTTAAATAGACTGTGTGCGTTTCTGCAAAAAGCACTGAAAACGCATTGGTGTGAACGGACCCTAAGCAGAGTCATAACTGGAGACTTCAGGGCCTCGATGCAAGAAACCATGAAGGGCCACACTGATCTACTGGTCCTGAGTCTCTTCTTTCTGAGCCTGGGGCCCTTTATTCCTGTTGTGGGGCTATTTATTACGCCCCAGCAGTGGGACCCCTACACATGTTCTGTAGCAAGCCCCATTCATAGGGTCCACCCACGGTGGTGGAACACCAGGGCCCGGTTGCAAGTGTGACCTTTGTGACCCTGGTAGTTCCTCCACTGACTGAAATGCTCTGCAGTGTCAAGGGATGGGTGGAATACTCTTCAGTGTCATGGGATAGGTTAAATGCTCTGCAGCGTATCATTGGATAGTTGCAATGCAGTGTATCATGGGATGGGTGGAATGCTCTGCAGTGTGTCATTTTGGGTGGAATACTCTGCAGTGTATCATGGGATGGCTGAAATGCTCTGCAGTGTATCATGGGATGGGTGGCATGCTCTGCAGTGTATCATGGGATGGGTGGAATGCTCTTCAGTGTGTCATGGGATAGTAGTTGTAATACTCTACAGTGTACCATGAGATGGGTGGAACACTCTGTAGTATGTCATGGGATAGGTGGAATGGTCTGCAGTGGCATGAGATGGGTGGAATGATCTGCAGTGTATCATGGGATGGGTGAAATGCTCTGCAGTATGTCATGGGATGGGTGAGATGCTCTGCAGTGTGTCATGGGATGGGTAGAAATGTTCTGCAGTGTGTCATGGGATGGGTAGAATGTTCTGCAGTGTACCATGGGATGGGTGAAATGCTCTGCTGTATGTCATTGGGTGGGTGGAATGCTCTGCAGTGTGTCATGGGATGGGTGAAATGCTCTGCAGTGTGTCATGGGATTGGTGAAATGCTCTGCAGTGTATCATGGGATGGATGGAATGCTCTGCAGTGTGTCATGGGATGGGTGAAATGCTCTGCAGTGTGTCATGGGATGGGTGGAATGCTCTGCAGTGTGTTAGGTGATAGGTTGAAATACTCTACAGCGTGTTACGGGTGGAATGCTCTGCACACATACACACACATACATGCAGCCTTTGAAAAGATCAGCAGTACAGACTCAGTACCTCCCTTCCCTTACACAGCGGGGTACTGCACTCTAGGGGGAGGCAGAGAACACAGTATTTGGGAAGACACCGCTCCCACCTTTGCTTTCACTTTGCTGTGTTCATTGTCTGACTGAGCCAGCCGCACAGGCTGCCTGGATCAGGGGCGGGGTCGCTCTTGCGACCCCTGCAACCCCTGTAGCTATGCCACTGCTTTTGAGTGACAATTATTCTGCCATGCAACACTGTTCCCTAATACATTTGATACAATTTTTTTTTAGACACATAGAGCTTTGTGTTTTTTTATCTTCTACCATATAAAGAAAAAAAAGACCAAAATCTTTGAAATAAAAAAAGACAGTTTCCTTTACTTTCTATCAAAACAAAAATTCCAGGGCAGTACGAAACCCCTCAAAATGACCATTTATTTACAAAGTGGACACCCCAAGGTGAGTTCACTTTGGCACAGTTTTTTTGAAATGAAGAAACATGCTGGCATTGGGTGGGATGGGGTAAAATATGAAGCCTGGTCGGGGGGGGGACTGACCATTTGGAAGCTCGGGCACTGCCCGAGGGCCCGGGGTCAGTAGGGGGTCCCATGAGATGCCCCTGGTACCTTTTTCATAGGCTTTTTTGAGTTTGGGCAAGGACACAGGGGCCCCATGATCCCCTATTGCCCGGGGGCCCCACGAGTTGTCAGTCCGCCCCTGTTACAGCCTGTCTTTTTTGCCCTGTGTATTCCATTGTGGAGATTTCCCTTCACTTTCTGTCCCACTGCCAAAACAGGAAGTGAGAGGAACATTTTCCAAAGTGAGGGAAATCTATGGTTGTCACCAGCATCACCAGAACTGGTGTCCCCATGTGTAGATACAGATTGCTAGCAGAAACACAGAGTCACTGGGGACAGACGGGAAGACACTGGGAACACTGGGGTATGGAGATCACACTGGATGATACATGCAAAGTCACTAGGAACAAAGGTGGGACTGGTAATGGATAACTAGAAATCTTGGGGTTACTAGGGGTCAGAAAGCTGGGACACTAGGAAGTACTGGGGGGTCACTAGGAATCTTTCAGGAAGCTGGGGATACTAGGAATCTTCTGCACTAGGATGTACTGGGGGATACTAGGAATCTTCTGCACTAGGATGTACTGGGGGATACTAGGAATCTTTTCTACTGGGAAGCACTGGGGGACACTAGGAATCTTCTGTACTAGGAAGCACCGGGACACTAGGAATCTTCTCACTAGAAAGCACTGGGGGACACTAAAAATCTGCTGCACTAGGAGGCACTAGGTTTCTTCTGCACTAGGAAGCACTGGGGGACTCTAGGAGTCTTTTCCACTAGGAAGCACTGGGGGACTCTAGGAGTCTTTTCCACTAGGAAGCACTGGGGGACTCTAGGAATCTTTTCAACTAGGAAGCACTGGGGGACTCTAGGAATCTTTTCCACTAGGAAGCACTGGGGGACTCTAGGAATCTTCTCTATGCGGAAGCACTGGGGACACTAGGAATCATCTCCACTAAGAAGCACTGGAGGACACTGGGAATTTTCTCCATTAGGAAGTATTGTTGAACACTATGAATCTTCTCCACTAGGAAGCGCTGAGGTCATTAGGAATCCTCTCCACTAGGATGCACTGGAGACACTATGAATCTTCTCCACTAGGGAGCACTGGGGAACACTAGGAATAGTCTCCACTAAGAAACACTGGGGGACACTAGGAAGCACTGGGGGGTAACCGGGAATCTTCTCCACTAGGAAGCACTGGGAGATACCAGGAATCTTCTCCACTAGGAAGCACTGGGAGATACCAGGAATCTTCTCCACTAGGAAGCTCTGGGAAACACTAGGAATCTTCTTCCCTAGGAAGAATTGGGAGACACTAGGAATATTCTCCAACCACTACAAAGAACTGGGGATAGTAGGAATCTTCTAAAATAGGAAGCACTGGGGACACTAGGAATCTTCTTAAAAATGAATGGTCACTGGAGGACCCGGCACCAAGAACACTAGCCGTTGTTCAGGCAATACCCAATGGAACAGCTGGCTTGACAAGTATACACACGCTAACAGCTGCTGTAGTGGTCATATCAGACTGGACGTCGCTCCATTTTCTCAAATTGAACCTTTCCAAAACTGAGTTCCTAATCTTCCCCCCAGCCCCCCCCCCCCCTGACCTCTCTATCATGACCAACAACGCCACCATCACTCCCACCCCGCAAGCCAAAGTCCTAGGTGTCACTCTTGACTCAAACCTGTCCTTCCAACCCCATGTCCAATCGTTGGCAATATCATGCAGGCTCCACATTACATTCCTCACCCCAGACACTATTAAACAACTCGTTCACTCCCTTATTATCTCACGCCTGGACTACTGCAACTCCCTTCTCACCGGCCGACCTCGTCGCAGACTATCCCCTCTTCAGTCTATCCTGAACTCAGCGGCCAGATTCATCCACCTTACTAACCGCTCCTCTTCTGCCACCCCCCTCTGTCATTCCCTCCATTGGCTCCCGATTGCCCAACGCATTAAATTCAAACTACTAACCCTGACATACAAAGCCATTCATAATGCTGCCCCAAACTACCTCACCGACCTGATACCCAAATACCACCCTACCCGTAATCTTCGCTCCTCACAAGACCTCCTACTTTCTAGCTCCCTGGTCTCCACCTCCCACGCCCGATTGCAGGACTTCTCCAGGACTTCCCCCATACTCTGGAACTCTCTACCCCAATCCATCAGACTGTCACCTTCCCTCCTCACCTTTAGGCGCACCCTGAAAACCCATCTCTTCAGGGAAGCCTACCCCACCCTCACCTAATTGCTGATCTACACTCTACACTCCTCCTACCACTCCATCCCCCACAGCCACTTCCGCCTGTACCCCTATCCCCTCCCTCCTAGATTGTAAGCTCCAAGGATCAGGGCCCTCAAACCCCTCGTGTATTGTATTGTTAATGTATTGTCTCATGTTCTGTCCCCCACTATAATGTACAGCGCTGAGCAAACTTTTTGGCGCTATATAAATAATCTATAATAATAATAATAGTCAAGAGTGTGTGTTAATACTCCAGCGGCTGCCAACATAACCCTTACATCGGTGGTAGCAAAAGCGGAACGCAGCTACAGCCCAAACCCCACCCCACCCCCTCCTACTCTAACCAAATATTTCCCCTCTTACCTGTAGGGCGGAATTCACTTCAAAACACTCACCTGCATATGGAATCCAGCAACACGTTTATGTGCCATACGGTGGGTTCATCATCTTGGTCATCTTTAGTTGGCTGCTTCTACTAGGAGTCTTCTTGTAATTCCTGGTCGCTGGGCACCTGGCACAAGGAACACTGTCACTTAGGCAATGCCAGAGGGAATGAGGCAGATGGTTTGGCTGGTCTGGGTGTAGCTAATTGAATCAACGGCAGGTGCATAAGCAATCTTGAACACAAATCTTGGATACCACGTAACAGCAGAACCTTGCAAGTTAAATCCATGGAACTACATGTAGCAGCATGCCTGTTGGTCTTTGGGAATAGAAGTGACAAATCAGAGGTGAAGCTGCAGATATGCGGCACTAACATTTTAAGCCTTACAGCAGAGGTGACAAACTCCATTTCATCGTGGGCCGTATCAGCATTATGGTTGCCCTCATCTGTTAGACTAGATGTCCAGAGTGCCCCCCCAATTACATCAGATGTCAAGCATCCCACATCCTCCCTAACATCACCGTGCACCCCCTTTGGGGGCAGAGCTGGAAAGTAGAAAGTGCAGGGTCTGGAGGAGGACCAGAGGACCAGAGTGGAGTCGGTTACCAGAGTCTACTGAATGCTGAGACCAAGGGAGGCAGAGACGAGGGGGTGCTGCAGCTGCACTGAGAGGTGCAGGATTTGGCAGAGGAGTTCTATTCTCCTCTCTGCTGCCGACTGCTGAGACAAGGTGGGGGCAGAGACAAGGGGGTACCTGCAAGAGAGGTGCAAGGGCCACATGAAATGGGTTGGAGGGCCAGATTCTGCCCACGGGCCTTGTGTTTGACACCTGTGCCTTAAAGGATAAGTTTTGTAAAAAAAAAAATACAAATGCACATCTTCCTACAGGTAAAAACTAGGAGCCTAGAAAACATTGCATCCGTGATCAGAAGATCACTGGTGCCATGCAGGACTCCTGTAAACCTGTCAGTGTATCTGCGTGCTTGCACTTCATACAAGCAGGCAGATATACACAGACAGGAAGAGAGAATGCTGCTGCAAAGGCTGTTGGGACTTGTAGTTTTTCATTCACAGAATTCTGTGAATGAATGATGAGGCTGGGTGGGCAGAGCCTGCAAGTCCACGTCTTTTTTGAATTTTGACAGCAGAAAAGGGGAGAAAATCCCTGATCTGCTGTCACAGCAGAGACTAGGAGGCAGCTGCAGTGCTAGCATGTTGCATGTGTAGCACCCTCCTAGTTTAGCTAGCGGGGGCTAGACCCTGATATTGAGGAGCTGATTAGCAGCTCAGGTGAGATAGTCATAGGGGTAAAATTCTAGTCAGGACTGAGAGACTCTGCAGGCCAGCCCCTCTGGAATACCCCCCTGCTCTGAGGCTTTTAGAGGAGGGCCTTGAAGGCAGTGGGTGGATCTGATGACTGGCTGGCTACACTCTTGAGGAACCTCAACCAGTCCCCAACAGGAGGCTTGGCAAGGGGACTCCCCTAAAATAGGAAGAGCCTGCTCAGTAGAAAGGAGAGTGGCGGCGAGAGAGAAGTGTGGAGCAGGAAGAAAGGAAGAAAAGATAAAGGGGAGGCAACAGGAAGGCAAGGACAGAACAAGGAGTCAAACAAGAAAGCAGGTAGTAATTCTTATGATCAAAAGGTCATTAATTTAACTGACTTTCCACTTAAACAGGAACATATTATGTTATTAAATAAAGGGATGTCCTTTTCTCCAATGACCCCCATGGATGAATTTGAGGTCTTTAAAGATGTCAACTTATTTCTAAGGAAAGTGTTCCTTAGATTGGTACATGAAAGACCTGGAATTGCCTGTGAATCTGACTCAGATACACCCATGGAGGACAAAGAGGCATTGAAAATGCTTGTTTCCCTGGCAGAGGAGGGATGATTTTGTGATCAGGAAGAAGATGATGAAATTGGCCACCTGGATGTAATTAAAAAGGTAGATTTAACAATTAGATCCACAAAAATGCCAAAAATACGCAGTAATAAAAGGATTGCAGCATTTCTTGACCTTGTGTCAGCAGATCTAAAGTGCCTTGAGTGGAAAATGCCTCTGGGTGATAAATTCACCAAGAGAGAAAGGAATGCAGTTAAAGAACTGAAGGAAGCTAAGGATATTATTATTAAGAGAAGTGACAAGGGTGGAAATGTTGTAATCCTGAAAGAACAGAACTACGTGAAAGAAGTTAAATGTCAACTAGGTGACCATAGTACATATCGTAAATTAGATACTAACCCTTCTCCCACTTTGGTTAAAAACTTAACTTTACATTATCCCTAGGAAGAGAACCTGGCATGATAACTAAGAAAGAATATGAATACCTCAGGACTGAGGAATTACATTTTCCAACCTTCTATATAATTCATAAAATCCATAAAGATCGGCTTAATCCACCAGGGAGACCAATAGTCTCTGCGATTCAGGGTCCCCTAGAAAGAACAGGTAAATATATTGATCTCTTTCTCAAAGATATGGTTCCTGATTTATCCTCCTATGTGAGAGACACCAAAGATGTCCTTGCTAAGATCCAGGATTTGGAAATTGAAGAAAATTCCATCCTTGTTGGGGTGGACGTTGAATCGCTTTATACGTCCATCCCACACGAGTGTGGTCTTAAATCAGCCTGTCACTTTCTGGACATTTTCTATCCAGAAATGGGTGGACAGAATGAGTTCATTATTGGTCTATTGGATTTCGCGTTGAATTATACTTTTTTCCAGTTCAATAATAGCTTCTATCAACAGATAAGAGGCACAAGTATGGGAGTACCTTGGGCCCCCCGCGTATGCATGTTTACATCTTGGATATTGGGAGGAACAATTTGTATATAGGTCACAAATGTTTCTCACTCACGTACAGATTTGGTTGAGATACATTGATGACGTCTTCTTTGTCTGGAGAGAGTCTATAGAGGATTTGAATCAGTTCATGGACGAGTTAAATCATAATGTACTGAATATTAAACTTTCGTCCATCCATGACAGATGGCAAATTTCCTTTTTGGACCTTAATATTAGACTTGAGAATGGCAGATTAGTTACTAAAACCTTTAGGAATATAAAATTCGGCAATTTATATCCTGTGACACCAAAGGGGTTATCTATGCTTTGAAATGTCCATGCAATCTAATATACATTGGTCGCACTAAAAGGATGCTGAAAGAACGTATAAAGGAGCATGTTTATAATATAAATAGGGGATACAAGTATCACCATTTATCACAGCATTTCAGGAGATATCACAATAAAGACGCTAGTAAATTACAGTTCTGGGGTATTGAAAAACATGTACACCATTGGAGGGGTGATAATCGAGTAAGGGAAATTAGCAAAAAGGAATCGAAATGGATTTATGAGATGGGTTGCCTGGCTCCTAATGGGTTAAATAAGGAGTTTGATCTCACATGTTTTATTATTAATAAATAAACTTTCAAAAAAGGATTAATTTATATATAAGAGGCCCTGAGAATGTTTTTATTTACATATCACCGATATTTTACAAAATAATTTTACAAAATAATCTTATAATACAAGATGTTTTTATTTTTTATTGGATTTATGTGAGTTTTTTAATAAGTATATAAAGATGAGGGTAAATAATGATTTTTAGATAATAATTATTTTTAAATAACCTATATATTAAATCAAACATTTATTGATTATTGTAATAAGGGGATAATATACATATTAGTATATGAATATGGTAACAAAGGGTTTAGTATATAGTATGAAAGAGTAAGAAAATAGATATTATAGGTGTAAACAAGAGGGGGTTTTTTTATGTGATCATTTATGTATAGGTTATATAACATTCATTATTTTTCATATAAAGGCTATTTTATGTTATATTATACACTTTTAAATATGAGGCATATTAAAGATTTATCATTTTAATGTTAGGTATACAAAGTAGATTAAGAGGCACAAATCTGCTGGATGATATATTATATATGGATACCGAGTTAGATATAAGAGTATGGCATGCAGCTGATCCGAGTAGCAACGTCTGACAGACAGAAAATTAACATACACCTGGGATAACACTGTGTCAATTTAACATAGGAAAAATCAGTTAGAAAATGGCCGCGCACATGCGGTCTTCAACAAAATGGCGGCCGCTATGTATATATATCAACACAAGGTAGTTGTGATGTCCAATCAAATTCCCCCTGATGAAGTCATGTGACCCTGTGACGCAACGCGTAGGGGAGGGGCTCTGACGTCACGACGTTGCATCGGAGAGGCTCGGCGATTCTAGCAGAGGCAGACAGAGAGGCAGAGGGAATCACTAGCTCTGCATATCGGCTTAAGATAAGTGCCTCAAATGCTTGTATCACCGCATCTGGTAGCAATAAATATGCTTACTTAAAAGGATAAGGCACCATGGTCTTTTTTTCTCCATCTGATCTATATACTCAACACTGAGGAAAGGTGGATATGAGAAGGAGGTGTCCCCAGGAGGGGAAATAGGAGATACTGATACCCCTTTCAAAAGTCTATCTATGAGTGGCCATGTGGATGAATTGAGAGGAGATTATAGGAGGAGGATCTCAGCAGGTCTGCACATCCATCTGGAATACTGCATAAAGGAGCACTATCCCACCAGTCCTGGATGGACTAAAAGTCTATTTGCCTAAATTTATTTGGGCAAATATTAAGGTGAGCGCATATTGAGACTACACGGCACCTGGAAAGAGGGATTAAGGAGTTCACCTGCACATTGCACATTTGCACAAAGATATCTAAGACTGCCCAATTTAGGTAGAATTGTAGGGGATCGTCCGCAAATGGTAGCTAGAAGAGCACCAAATCTTAGTGATTTACTTATCCATTCTGATTATCAACCTGTAAAACAATCTACTTGGCTTACTTCACACACTAAAGGGATGTTTAGCTGTGGTAGAAGTCAGATCTGTAAATTCGTAGATCGCAGAGATAGGTTTTCTGATTCTGATAATAAGGCCCAGTATAAAATCCAGAGCCTTATTAATTGTTCTACATCAAGAGTACTATATATGTTAACCTGCCCATGTAACAAAATGTACATTGGGAAAACTAAAAGGCAACTTAAAGTATGTATCGGAGAACATTTTAGAGATATTAAATCCAATGAACCAGAAAGTAATCTAGCTCAACACTTTTCAAGGTACCATGAAGGTAAACTAGAGGGTATTAGGGTTAAAGGAAAGTATACAGAGCAGGGCAGAGGTCCGGGCACAACGAGGTTAGTCCAATACACAGGATGCAGAGCAGGGCAGAGGTCTGGGCACAATGGGGTTAGTCCAATACACAGTATGCAGAACAGGGCAGAGGTCCGGGCACAATGGGGTTAATCCAATACACAGTATGCAGAACAGGGAAGAGGTCTGGGCACAATAGGGTTAAACCAATACACAGGATGCTGAGCAGGGCAGAGGTCTGGGCACAATGGGGTTAGTCCAATACACAATATGCAGAACAGGGCAGAGGTCTGGGCACAATGGGGTTAATCCAATACACAGTATGCAGAACAGGGAAGAGGTCTGGGCACAATAGGGTTAAACCAATACACAGGATGCTGAGCAGGGCAGAGGTCTGGGCACAATGGGGTTAATCCAATACACAGGATGCAGAGCAGGGCAGAGAGGGTTGAGTCCAACGCAGAGCAGAGGTCCGGGCACAATGGGGTTAGTCCAATACACAGGATGCAGAGCAGGGCAGAGGTCCAGGCACAATGGGGTTAATCCAATACACAGGATGCAGAGCAGGGCAGAGGTCCAGGCACAATGAGGTTAGTCCAATACGCAGGATGCAGAGCAGGGCAGAGGTCCGGGCACAATGGAGTTAGTCTAATACACAGGATGCAGAGCAGGGCAAGGAGGGTTGAGTCCGAAGCAGGGCAGAGGTCTGGGCACAACAGGGTTAGTCCAATACACAGGATGCAGAGCAGGGCAGAGGTCCAGGCACAATGGGGTTAATCCAATACACAGGATGCAGAGCAGGGCAGAGGTCCGGGCACAACGGGGTTAGTCCAATACACAGGATGCAGAGCAGGGCAGAGAGGGTTGAGTCCAATGCAAGGCAGAGGTCTGGGCACAACGGGGTTAGTCCAATACACAGGATGCAGAGCAGGGCAGAGGTCCGGGCACAATGGGGCTAGTCCAATACAAAGGATGCAGAGCAGGGCAAAGGTCTGGGCACAATGGGCTAGTCCAATACACAGGATGCAGAGCAGGGCAGAGAGAGTTGAGTCCAACGCAAGGTAGAGGTCCGGGCACAACGGGGTTAGTCCAATACACAGGATACAGAGCAGGGCAGAGGTCCTGACACAACGGAGTTAGTCCAATACACAGGATGCAGAGCAGAGCAGAGGTCCGGACACAACGGTGTTATTCCAAAACACAGGATGCAGAGCAGGGCAGGGAGGGTTTAGTCCGAAGCAGGGCAGAGGTCTGGGCACAACAGGGTTAGTCCAATACACAGGATGCAGAGCAGGGCAGAGGTCTGGGCACAACGGGGTTAGTCCAATACATGGGATGCAGAGCAGGTAAGAGAGGGTTGAGTCCAATGTAAGGCAGAGGTCTGGGCACAATGTGGTTAGTCCAATACACAGGATGCAGAGCAGGGCAGAGGTCCGGGCACAATGGGGTTAGTCCAATACAAAGGATGCAGAGCAGGGCAGAGGTCCGGGCACAATGGGGGTAGTCCAATACACAGGATGCAGAGCGGGGTTGAGGTCTGGGCACAAAGGGGTTAGTCCAATACACAGGATGCAGAGCAGGGCAAAGGTCCGGGCACAACGGGGTTAGTCCAATACACAGGATGCAGAGCAGAGAGGAAAGCAGAGTCCCAGTTTTCAGAAAGCAGCACAGACAATGTAGAACCACAAATCCCAGCAGTGCAAAAAGCAAAGCACATTTCAATGCATCTCCTAAGCCTGCAGCCATGAGCTGCTTTGTCCATTCTGACTCAAGCTCTGCACATTCTGAGAGTTTTTCTCCCACCAAAGGGGCATTATATGGTCCTTTCCATTTGACCAAGCCTCAAGCACCCATTGCCGACACGTCTGGCTTTTCACAGCCACAGGATACCATGCTGTCTGTGCCTCCTACTGAGAAACAGGAAAGGAGCCAGCCCAGTCTAATGCAGGCCATAGACAGGTCAAAAATCGGCTGAACTTTCGGCCGAAAAAAAAAAAAAATCGGCCGATTTTCGCATCATTAATGGGTTAATTAGTCGGCCATTTTTCGGGGTTTCGGCACATTTTTTTTGTGAAGTTGAAAAAAAATAGGCCGATTTTGCCGATCGGCTGATTTTCCCAGCAAAGATGGGCGAATCGGCCGATCTTTTTACGAATAAAAAATCTGCGCATGAGCCGTGGTCTGCAAGAAGGTTTTCGACCCGTCTATGGCCTGCATAATGCCTGAAGGCAGCCACAAACCCACACGCTTGCAGGAGAGACTGAGTGAGTAATTCCCACACACCCCCTGGCCTGGATAAGGGGAAAGGGCATTCGGGTGGGAAACCTTACTAGCTCCCATCTGGGACATTAATATTGGAAACTTCTGGAACCTTTTGGCCAGAGATTCCCTCAGGCAGCTGGGTGAAGGAGATTTTATCTGAGGTCTGAGGTGGTACATAAGGAGAGGCTGAATAGCTCTCTAAGAGAAAACCCTTCTGACTTCTTGTACATAGTTCCATGAAGGTGTCCTCAGTTCTACCATTCCTTGGGCATCCCATATACCCCTCATCTGCATCCACGTTTCAAATCCCCTAATAAAATACTTTTTGAAAGATGAATAATACATTTTATTTACAACAGTATAAATCGGACCAAATTGAGGGACAAATGAGGAGGACAGAGGGACTTTGTTCCAAATCGGGAACAGTCCCTTGAATGAGGGACAGTTGAAATCAGGGACAGTGAGAGGTATGGGGAAGGGTCCAGTAAATATGTCACATTTGCCAGCCCTTTCCTTTCCTGAATGATGTCTATGAGTGATCAGTACAGATCATTCACTGTATTCATTCATAAGTGAAACATAGTAAACTGTGCTTTTTTGGGAGGGGGGAGGGGCTGTCAGGTTGACTGTATGGAGTCCCATGGCTTCTAACAGCAGCCCTGGTGGAGGGGTATGGGGACAAATTTAAAAAAAAAAGAGAAAAGAAAAAAATATTTTCCAGCAATTCTGCATGGGAAGGGAATGAGTGATAAAACAGGAAACCCCATAAGAAACGTAATAAACTTAATTAATAAAAGCATGCAGAGTAATTAAAATAATGATGATAAATAATACTGTTTGTATACAACTGTATAGATCAGACCACAACGAGGGACAAATGAGGAGGAAAAATCAAATCAAGGACAGTCCCGTGAAATCAGGGACAGTTGGAAGGTATGGGGAAGGGTCCGGTAAATATGTCACATTTGCCAGCCCCTTCCTTTCCTGAATGAACACAATGAGTGATTGGTACAGATCACTCACTGTGTTCATTCATAAGTGAAACATATTAAACTGTGCTTTTTTGGGAGGAGCTGTCAGGTTGAATTTATGAGGCCCCATGGTTTCTAACAGCAATCCTAGTGGAGGGATATGGGGACAAATTAAAAAAAAAAAAAGAGAAGAAAAAATATTTTCCAGCAATGCTGCATGGGAAGGGAAGGAGTATTAGACTCCATTCACACCTATGCAGTGTGCTCTTTGTCCATTTTGCAGTGCTTTTCGCAGTTTGTTTTGCATGTTTTTTACACGCATGTTTTGTTTTTACCTTGTTTTGCATTTTGTTCAGCTATTTTTTTTTTTTTTAAGTTTCATTTTTTTTGCTGCTGGGCAGAATAAAAGTGCAAAACGTGACAAAAATTCACTACTATGCATTTCAGCAGCTTCTCCATTGAACTCCTTGCTTTTTGCTTTTAAAAAAGTCCCTGACCCTGTCCAAAAGCGCAGCGGCTTAAAAAAGCATAGATGTGAACGTGTTCCATAGGAAACGCATTGGTGTGAATGAGGACTTAAAACAGAACTGACCAACAGGAAACCCCCATAGGTAACGTAATAAACATAATTAATAAAAAAAACGCACGCGGTAATTAAAATTCCTTTTTAAATGGAGTTTTAAAATAAAATAATAAAAGATAAAATGTAAAATATATGAACTTTGACCTATCACAAAGAAAGATTCTCAGAATTTCAGACTCAAACCCAACAAACCTTTAACCATTAAACAATGAAATGACCAAAGGTTTGTCTATTGGCGCTCAAGCCTGCTGAACAAATATGCATGTGAATGATTAACCAGTTCAGCTCACACCTCTACACTTCCTATGGACGAGAGCAAATTGTACAGAACTAGCTATTCAGCAATAATTTTGTCCAAAATAATACTTAACAAGGTTTTCTTTTGGTGATATTGTGCAAAAAATGAATTTATTTTACATGCAATTCACATAAGAAACTGAATTTACTGAACCCAGGCTATCGCTACGATTTATCATTTGTAAAAGGTTCATCATTGTCTTATCTAATCAGGATACAGGAGATGGTTAGAGGCTGCAGGCAGGATACAAGAGATGGTTAGAGGCTACAGGCAGGATACAGGAGATGGTTAGAGGCTGCAGGCAGGATACAGGAGATGGTTAGAGGCTGCAGGCAGGATACAGGAGATGGTTAGAGGCTACAGGCAGGATACAGGAGATGGTTAGAGGCTGCAGGCAGGATACAGGAGATGGTTAGAGGCTGCAGGCAGGATACAGGAGATGGTTAGAGGCTGCAGGCAGGATACAGGAGATGGTTAGAAGCTGCAGGCAGGATACAGGAGATGGTTAGAGGCTGCAGGCAGGATACAGGAGATGGTTAGAGACTGTAGGCAGGATACAGGAGATGGTTAGAGGCTGCAGGCAGGATACAGGAGATGGTTAGAGGCTACAGGCAGGATACAGGAGATGGTTAGAGGCTGCAGGCAGGATACAGGAGATGGTTAGAGGCTACAGGCAGGATACAGGAGATGGTTAGAGGCTGCAGGCAGGATACAGGAGATGGTTAGAGGCTGCAGGCAGGATACAGGAGATGGTTAGAGGCTACAGGCAGGATACAGGAGATGGTTAGAGGCTGCAGGCAGGATACAGGAGATGGTTAGAGGCTACAGGCAGGATACAGGAGATGGTTAGAGGCTACAGGCAGGATACACTTCCTATGGACAAGAGCAAATTCTACATTTCTGCTATGGAACTACTTATTCGGCAATAATTTTGTCCAAAATAATACTTAACAAGGTTTTCTTTTGGTGATATTGTGCAAAAAATGAATTTATTTTACATGCAATTCACAGATGCAATGTCCATTCCCATAAGTAACTGAAAGTACTGAACCCAGACTATCACTGCGATTTATCATTTGTAAAAGGTTCACCGAGTGGCTTCCCTAGGGGGGTGCGGGCCGCACCGGGTGACACCATCACAGGGGGTGCAGGAGCAGGATGCCAGCAGAGCTTCTGGGCTCTGTGAAGGTCCTGGCCAGTTATTGGGGTGATCCCGGATTCCCGGCACAGTGACAACTGCCCCCGGTGTAGAGGCACAATGAGTATCCCGGACCCGTGAAGATATGTATCCCCTGAAGCAACTGCGCATGTGCCGGTTTCAAGCCAAAGAGGTCGATCTCCGACTTTAGCACAGAGCTGCCACAGTTTAACCCCTTAACCTCTTCATGCCAACCGAACGCAAATGTGCGGCCTCCTGGCATCTGGGCCTAGACCCCAAGCAGCTGCACATTTGCGTCCTATGAAAAAAAGGACATACAGTATGTGCCGAGAGCGAGCGCCCTGTGCGATCCCAGCACACATGTCCGGTACTCACGGAAAGGTCCCGATCTCCTCTTTAGATCGGGACCTTTCCCAATCATGTGACCGCCGTGATGGCGCATCACGGCGGGCACATGACCCTAAACCCCGCCTCCCGCCTTGTGAAAATCATAAAGGGTCGGGAGGCGCCGGCTTGAAGGGGTTAAAGGCTTCAAACCACTGAAGCTGATCCCGCGGATCACTTTGGGTTGCAAAATCAGTTAACCCAGTATAGGTTGCCTATCACGGGATACTCCTGAATGAACACAACGAGTGATTGGTACAGATCACTTACTGTGCTCATTCACAAGTGAACCATATTAAACTGTGCTTTTTTACACGCATGTTTTGTTTTTGTGGGTTTTTACCTTGTTTTGCATTTTGTTCAGCTATTTTTTTTTTTTTAAAGTTTCATTTTTTTTGCTGCTGGGCAGAATAAAAATGCAAAACGTGACAAAAATTCACTACCCTGCATTTCAGCAGCTTCTCCATTGAACTCTATTGTAGCAAAAACCTTGCTTTTTGCTTTTACCATTTTACCACTACACCGGCACCGTCCTCTCTGGAGGGGTGACACCACATGTTACCGCACCGGGTGACACCAACCCTAGGGACACCTCTGGGTTCACCATTGTCTTCTCTAATCACATTTTCTTTGGTATCACTACTAAACTATTCATACCGGATGGAATGTACTGTATAGAGGTTTTGTATGTTTTTTTTTTTTCATCTACACGGTTGTCATGGTCAAGTGTCAGGCTCAGAGACCAGTAGATATAGCACCATGTGAAATTTACTGACCGGACACCAAAAATTTACAAACATCACCAATTGTTTACTGACAAAAATCATGACATTTTCTGATAGAGCCACAATTTTTACTGACACTTCAAAAAAGTACATACAATCGCTGTCTTAAAGTGTTCCGAAACCCACAACAGTACAATCAGTCTGTAGATGCAGTAAAGCATGCTTGTTATACTCACTGTGGAACCTAAGGGGTTAATCCTCTGCATTGTGCATATAGGCCATTTGTTCCTGATTGCTCTGTTCCTCCCCTTGTTTAAGTGACCACCTCTTATCTCCTGATAAGACAGACTGAATGGTAGACATTTTGCACATGCTCAGAGTGGTGTGTATTGCTAGGGGAGACCGCATATAGTAAATGTGGGGTCCGGGGGGACCAGATATAGTGAATGCAGGGTCCTGGGAGACTGGATATAGTGAATGCAGGGTCCAGGGAGACCAGATATAGTGAATGCAGGGTCCAGGGAGAGTGGATATAGTGAATGCAGGGTCCAGGGAGACCAGATATAGTGAATGCGGGGTCCGGGGGGACCGGATTTAGTGAATGCGGGGTCCTGGGAAACCGGATATAGTGAATGCAGGGTCCGGGGAGACCAGATATAGTGAATGCACGGTCCGGGGGGACCGGATTTAGTGAATGTGGGGTCCTGGGAAACCGGATTTAGTCAATGCAGGGTCCGGGGAGACCAGATATAGTGAATGCAGGGTCAGGGGAGACCAGATATAGTGAATGCAGCGTCTGGGGAGACCAGATATAGTGAATGCAGGGTCCTAGGAGACCGGATATAGTGAATGCAGGGTCTGGGGAGACTGGATATAGTAAATGCGGGGTCTGGGGAGACCGGATATAGTGAATGCAGGGTCTGGGGAGACTGGATATAGTAAATGCGGGGTCTGGGGAGACCGGATATAGTGAATGCAGGGTCCCGGGGAGACCGGATATAGTGAATGCAGGGTCCTGCGAGACCAGATATAGTGAATGCAGGGTCCAGGGGGACCGGATTTAGTGAATGCGGGGTCCTGGGAAACCAGATATAGTGAATGCAGGGTCCGGGGAGACCAGATATAGTGAATGCAGAGTCCGGGGAGACCAGATATAGTGAATGCAGAGTCCTGTGAGACCAGATATAGTGAATGCAGGGTCTGGGGGGACCGGATTTAGTGAATGCGGGGTCCTGGGAAACCGGATATAGTGAATGCAGGGTCCGGGGAGACCAGATATAGTGAATGCAGGGTCTGGGGGGACCAGGTATAGTGAATGCAGGGTCCGGGGAGACCAGATATAGTGAATGCAGGGTCCGGGGAGACCAGATATAGTGAATGCAGGGTCCGAGGAGACCAGATATACTGAATGCAGGGTCCAGGGAGACCAGACATAGTGATTGTAGGGTCCGGGGAGACCAGATATAGTGAATGCAGGGTCTGGGGAGACCAGATATAGTGAATGCAGAGTCCGGGGAGAGCGGATATAGTGAATGCAGGGTCCGGGGAGACCAGATATAGTGAATGCAGGGTCCTGGGAGACCAGATATAGTGAATGCGGGGTCTGGGGAGACCAGATATAGTGAATGCAGGGTCCAGGGAGACCAGATATAGTGAATGCAGGGTCCAGGGAGACCAGATATAGTAAATGTGGGGTCCGGGGAGACCAGATATAGTGAATGCAGGGTCCTGGGTTTAGTAACACTTTAAGTGCAAGACAGTGCAAACATCAATATTTCAGCTATAAAGATATAGCTAGTGTTATTAGCAATGTGTTTAGGTTATAAGAAAAGTCAAAAACCATATTTCCCATCTCCATGAAGATCAGGTTAATATACCCCAACCAGCTCAGAGTTCCCCCTTACATCACAGTCTGCTGGATTCCCCCTTACAGTGCAAGCGGAACTCTGATTTAAAGGGCAACGCTGCGGATCATGATGTAAGGGGGAATGCTGCAGACTTTTTGTATAAGGGGGAACTCTGTTGTAAGGGGGGTCTCTGGTCACCAGAGCCCTCCTTGCGTCATAGTCTATAGATTTCCCTTTTACATCAGAGTTCCCACTTACATCAGGGTCTGCAGTGTTGCCCTTTACATTAGAGTTCCCCCTTGCACTGTAATGGGGAATACCGCAGACTCTGATGTAAAGGGGAACTCTGAAGATACTGATTTAAGGGGGAACTCTGATGTGGGTGGGGGACTCTGGTGACCACAGACCACCTTTCGCAGAATAAATACACTAAGGTAAGGGGTGTTACTGATATAAGGAGGAACCTTTATATCAGTGCCCCCCTTACCTCTCTGTATTAATTTCCCCCTTACATCAATAAACCCCCCCGACTGGCCTTGCAGTGTTGTCACTGACCTCCTCTCGGGAGAACTGTGCAGGACTCAGTCAGAAGGTCTTCTCTGGGCTCCAGCCTGGTGTCTCTAGTTTCATCCTATATTCTCCTCTCCACAGTCCACACACGTCTGACTCCTCCCGTAACCCCCGTCCTGGCGGCACTCCATCTCTTGACTCCTCTCCAGGCTCCCCCTCAAAGACAATCTGGTACAAAAGATGGTCAGAGACTGCAGACAAAATACAGGACATGGTCAGAGACTACAGACACCGTACAGGAGATAGTCAGAGACTGCAAACAGGATACAGGAGATGGTTAGAGGCTGCAAACATGATACAGGAGATGGTTAGAGACTGCAAACATGATGCAGGAGATGGTCAGAGACTGTAGATATGATACACGAGGTGGTCATAGACTACAGACACGATACAGGAGATAGTAAGAGACTACAGACACAATACAGGAGGTGGTCAGAGACTACAGACACGATACAGGAGATAGTAAGAGACTACAGACACGATACAAGAGATAATAAGAGACTACAGACACAATACAGGAGGTGGTCAGAAACTGCAGACACATTACAGGAGATGGTCAGAGACTGCAGACATGATAAAGGAGACGGTCAGAGACTGTAGACACTATACAGGAGATGGCCAAAGATTAAGGACATGGTACAGGAGACGGTCAATGACTGTAGACATAGTACAGGAGATCGCCAGAGACTGGAGACCTACTACAGGGGATCATCAGAGACTGCAGAGCTACTACAGGAGACTGTTAGAGGCTGCAGAGAGGTTACAGGAGATGGTTAGAGGCTGCAGAGAGGTTATAGGAGATGGTTTTAGGCTGCGGAGAGCTTACAGGAGATGGATAGAAGCTGCAGAAAGGTTACAGGGGATGGCTAGAGGCTGTGGACTGGTTATAGGAGACAGAGGCTGCAGAGAGGATACAGGAGACGGTTAGAGGCAGCGTGGAGGTCACAGGAGATGGTTAGAGGCTGCAGAGCGGATACAGGAGACGGTTAGAGGCTGAAGAGAGGTAACAGGAGACAGTTAGAGGCTGCGGAGAGGTTACAGGAGACAGTTAGAGGCTGCGGAGAGGTTACAGGAGACAGTTAGAGGCTGCGTAGTGGATACAGGAGACGGTTAGAAGCTACAGGCAGGATACAGGAGACAGTTAGAGGCTGCGAAGAGGACACAGAAGACAGTTAGGGGCTGCGGAGAGGAGACTCCATTGTAGAAAAAACCTTGCTTTTTGCTTTTAAAAAGTCCCTGACCCTGTCCAAAAACGCAGCGGCTCAAAAAAGCATCGATGTGAACGTGTTCCATAGGAAACGTATTGGTGTGAATGAAGCCTTAAAACAGAACTGACCAACAGGAAACCCCCATAAGAAACGTAATAAACATAATTAATTAAAAAAACGCGCACAGTAATTAAAATGCCTTTTTAAATGGAGTTCTAAAATAAAATAATAGAACATAAAATATAGCATTTAAAATATATGAACTTTGACCTATCACAAAAAAAGATTTGCAGGAGTTCAGACTCAAACCCAACAAACCTTTAACCATTAAACAATGAAATGACCAAAGGTTTGTCTATTGGCGCTCAAGCCTGCTGAACAAATATGCATGTGAATGATTAACCAGTTCAGCTCACACCTCTACACTTCCTATGGACGAGAGCAAATTGTACAGAACTAGCTATTCAGCAATAATTGTGTCCAAAATAATACTTAACAAGGTTTTCTTTTGGTGATATTGTGCAAAAAATGAATTTATTTTACATGCAATTCACATAAGTAACTGAATTTACTGAACCCAGGCTATCGCTGCGATTTATCATTTGTAAAAGGTTCATCATTGTCTTATGTAATCAGGATACAGGAGATGGTTAGAGGCTGCAGGCAGGATACAAGAGATGGTTAGAGGCTACAGGCAGGATACAGGAGATGGTTAGAGGCTGCAGGCAGGATACAGGAGACAGTGAGAGGCTACAGGAAGGATACAGGAGATGGTTAGAGGCTGCAGGCAGGATACAGGAGATGGTTAGAAGCTGTAGGCAGGATACAGAAGATGATTAGAGGCTGCAGGCAGGATACAGGAGATGGTTAGAAGCTGTAGGCAGGATACAGGAGGCGGTTAGAGGCTGCAGGCAGGATACAGGAGACGGTTAGAGGCTGCAGGCAGGATACAGGAGACGGTTAGAAGCAGTAGGCAGGATACTAAAGATGGTTAGAGGCTGCAGGCAGGATACAGGAGACGGTTAGAAGCTGTAGGCAGGATACAGGAGACGGTTAGAGGCTGTAGGCAGGATTCAGGAGACGGTTAGAAGCTGCAGGCAGGATACAGAAAACGGTTAGAAGCTGTAGGCAGGATACAGGAGACGGTTAGAGGCTGCAGGCAGGATACAGGAGACGGTTAGAAGCTGCAGGCAAGATACAGGGGACGGTTAGAGGCTTCAAAGAGGATACAGAAGACGGTTAGAGGCTGCAGGCAGGATACAGGAGATGGCTAGAGTCTGTAGGCAGGATACAGGAGATGGTTAGAGGCTGTAGGCAGGATACAGGAGATGGTTAGAGGTTGTAGGCAGGATACAGGAGACGGTTAGAAGCTGTAGGCAGGATACAGGAGACGGTTAGAGGCTGTAGGCAGGATACAGGAGACGGTTAGAGGCTGTAGGCAGGATACAGGAGACGGTTAGAGGCTGTAGGCAGGATACAGGAGACAGTTAGAGGCTGTAGGCAGGATACAGGAGACGGTTAGAAGCTGTAGGCATGATACAGGAGACAGTTAAAGGGTGCAGGCAGGATACAAGAGACGGTTAGAGGCTGTAGGCAGGATACAGGAGACGGTTGGAGGCTGTAGACAGGATACAGGAGACAGTTAGAGGCTGTAGGCAGGATACAGGAGACGGTTGGAGGCTGTAGGCAGGATACAGGAGACGGTTGGAGGCTGCAGGCAGGATACAAGAGACGGTTGGAGGCTGTAGGCAGGATACAGGAGACGGTTAGAAGTTGCGGAGAGGTTACAGGAGACGGTTAGAAGCTACAGGCAGGATACAGGAGACAGTGAGTACTCACTCAGTGTGGTCCCAGTTCCGAACTCAAAGAGGAGACAGTCCTCCCTGTCTGTGTCGGGACCCCAGCAGCACACTATAGGGATCATTTTTATTGAGAATCCAGATCCCTTTGGTCAGAGCCTAGCAGGAGAGGATGATCATGACAGGCAGTCCAGGAATGGTCCGGTGACCAGCACTGACAGTACTGGAAAGAGAGTGCATGGATATGGGGGGGGGGTCGATTTCTGGGAAGCAAGCCCATTCATAAACGGCACCAAGTGACACAATGACATCACAGAGGAGAAGAGTTATTGTCAGACACAGCAGAGGTCTTGGGTTCAAGTCCAGGCCCTGACAAATGGATTAGTTTTTGTGCTGCATTTCTGTTGCTTGATTTTATATATTTAGCTATATTTGTATTTTGATTTTTCCTTTTGGAGGGCGATGCTTTTACATCTCTCTATGCCAGGGGTGGGCAAACTTTTTGACTTGAGGGCCGCAATGGGTTCATATATTGGACCCGGGGGCCGGACCAAAAGTAGATGAATGATGTGTATGTGTCATCCATAGTAAGTATAGTAATATTCCCCCATAGTAAGCATAGTAAATAATCCCCCATAGTAATTCATCCCCCATAGTAATTCATCCCCCATATAGTAATTCATCCCCCATAGTAATTCATCCCCCATATAGTAATTCATCCCCCATAGTAATTCATCCCCCATAGTAGTTCATCCCCCATATAGTAATTCATCCCCCATATAGTAATTCATCCCCCATAGTAATTCATCCCCCATATAGTAATTCATCCCCCCCATAGTAATTCATCCCCCATAGTAATTCATCCCCCATATAGTAATTCATCCCCCATAGTAATTCATCCCCCATATAGTAATTCATCCCCCATAGTAATTCATCCCCCCCATAGTAATTCATCCCCCATAGTAATTCATCCCCCATATAGTAATTCATCCCCCATAGTAATTCATCCCCCATATAGTAATTCATCCCCCATAGTAATTCATCCCCCATAGTAATTCATCCCCCATATAGTAATTCATCCCCCATAGTAATTCATCCCCCATAGTAATTCATCCCCCATATAGTAATTCATCCCCCATAGTAATTCATCCCCCATAGTAATTCATCCCCCATATAGTAATTCATCCCCCATATAGTAATTCATCCCCCATAGTAATTCATCCCCCATAGTAATTCATCCCCCATATAGTAATTCATCCCCCCTATAGTAATTCATTCCCCATATTGTGTCAATTCACTTACCTTTGCTCCACGCGTTCCTCTCGCCGTGTTCCCACGACGTTCCAGTCTTCAGGGCGGACTGTGAGAGGAGCCTAGCTCCCCTCACGTTCGTCACGCTGCCCCGCCTACACACATCCTGACAGCCAATGTATCACGCTCCGCGGGCCGGATTAAAAGGTCCGCCGGGCCGTATATGGCCCGCGGGCCGTAGTTTGCCCATTGCTGCTCTATGCTGTATATATAGAGATATAGTGATGTGGAACTATCTACAACCCACAATACTTCACACTCTCCAAACACTGTCATCCTTAGATGTATATAAATCTGTACCAAAAAAAAAAAAACAGTTAACTTTTATTCTTGGTAAAGATTAAATCATCACATTTTTGTACATTTTTTTTTTTTTTTACAGAAATTCAATTTTTTCCTGTGTGAAAACATACTTATGCAACTGTAACATGCAATTTTTTTGCTATAAACAAAAACTGATTTTTTAAAAAAGTCTTAAAGTCTCATTTCCATCTCCAAATCTTCTTTAAAAATTCATAACTCTACCTATGAATAACAATAAAAAAAATGTTGCATTCGCATAAAATGTCTTTTCTACATAGGTTTTATTTTTTGGGGAACTCTTCCTTCCGTTTTTGTTGGGCTCTAGATATACTGTATAATTAGATTTTTTTAGCTTTCAGCAAAAAAATATATACAAAAAAAAAATTAAAACTCAGTTAATGGGTGCACCAATAATATTTTGTTCCAAAAAAGAACATGGCCAGCTGACATTTATTTTTGTTAAAAAAATTAAAACACATCTTGCTTTTTTTTCAAACACATTTAATTTTTTTGGGAACATTTCCTTTGCAAATATGACATGTTTGAATTTTTTGCCATGAATTGAAGCTGATATCTTTTTAAAGTCTTAATTGTATCTCTAGTGCTAAATATTTAAAAAGTCCCAATGTTCTTTTTTTGTTTGACTTTAGGTATACATTACTTTATAGTTGTATTTTTTAGTCTTGAGCAAAAATATATCATATGCCAAAACTGAAAATGAAAAACTATTTATTGCTCTGCACGACTAATATCTTTTATACCAAAAAAAAGAACATTGGGGCTTTAAACAAAGCACTGGAGATAAAGAGTTTTTAAAAAGATATCGGCTTTTATTTGTGGTAAAAAATAAAATAGTTCACATTTGCATAAACATTTTTTCTCATTTTCTCTGTGTGTGAAAAAACTTTTCATGCAAATGTGACAGTTTTTAAGCTTAAAATAATAAATGTATATCTTATTTTTTTTTATTTCCAATGCTATACTATTATTATTATTATACAGGATTTATTATTATTATACAGGATTTATTATTATTATTATTATTATTATACAGGATTTATGGCACCAACAGTTTGCTCAGCGCTTTACAATATAACGGGAGACAATACAGCAGCAATACAGTTCAATACAAGAAGGTTAGGAGGGCCTTATTCTGGGAGTTTACAATCTAAGAGGTGTTTATTTTTTTTTTGGTACATTAGTAGTGTAGAGCATTAATTGGGCTTTGTTTTTAAGGTTTTGTATTAAAAAAAACCTTAAATATATTTTTTCTCATTTTCTCTGTGTGTGAAAAAAACTTTTCATGCAAATGTGACAGTTTTTAAGCTTAAAATAGTAAATGTATATCTTATTTTTTAATTTCCAATGCTATAGTATTATTATTTATTTCAGGTACTTATATAGCACCATCAATTTACATATGTATTGTACATTCACATCAGTCCCTAACCCTCAAGGGGTGTACAATCTAAGGTCCCTAACTCACATTCATACACATACTAGGGACAATTTAGACAGGAGCCAATTCACCTACCAGCATGTCTTTGGAGTGTGGGAGGAAACCGCAGTACCCAGAGGAAACCCACGCAGGCACAGGGAGAACATGCAAACTCCAGGCAGGTGGTGCCGTGGCTGGGATTCAACCCAACGACCCTAGTACTGCCAGGCAGAAGTGCTAACTACTTAGCCACTGTGCTGCTCTATTATTATTATTATTATTATTATTATTATTATTATACAGGATTTATATATTATTATTATTATACAGGATTTATTATTATTATTATACAGGATTTATTATTATTATTATTATTATTATACAGGATTTATATATTATTATTATTATTATACAGGATTTATTATTATTATTATTATTATACAGGACTTATTATTATTATACAGGATTTATTATTATTATTATTATACAGGATTTATGGCGCCAACAGTTTGCTCAGCGCTTTACAATATAAAGGAAGACAATACAGCAACAATACAGCTCAATACAAGAGGGTTAGGAGGGCCTGATCCTGGGAGCTTACAATCTAAGAAGTTTTTTTTTTTTTTTGGTACATTAGTAGCATAGAGCATTAATTGGGTTTTATATTTAAGATTTTGTATAAAAAAACCTTACATACACATATATAATACAAAATACAGCATACTGTATACTGCAAATATAACTAGCTTTCCTATCTCCAACCACTAGGGGGAGCCCCCAACTGCTTCTCAGGTTTGCCAAGCTATTATGATCTGCTTTGTTAAAAAATCCTGCTGTTTACAGAGTCCAATGACTCAAGCGGGAATTTACACACACAAGCGACTCCTCCCAACCCTGGCTCCCTTACACAGAGATCTAAAGTTTCAATCAGAGGGTGACTGAAGACAGTGACTATCATTTTGTAAATATTGATTTATAAATATTAATTTGCAAATATTAATTTAGAAGTATACATTTTTACATATTTGCAAATTTATATTTATAAATCAATATTTACAAAATTATATTTATAAATCAATATTTACAAAATGATAGTTCTAAATCAATATTTACAAATTGATACTTCTAAATTCATATTTACAAATTGATATTTATAAATTATTATATACAACCTAATATTTATAAATCACTATTTACAAACTGATATTTAATAATTAATATGTAAAAATTGATGCTTCTAAATTAATATTAATTGTTAAATATCAGTTTGTAAATATTGATTTATAAATATCAGGTTGTAAATATTATTTTATAAATATCAATGTGTAAATATTAATTTAGAAGTATCACATTTTAAATATCAGTTTGCAAATATTAATTTATAGATATCAATTTTTAAATAACAATTTATAAATACCTAAATATCAGTTTATTGTAAATAATCTTATCTGTGTGCTTTAAAATTTCTATATATAAAAAAAAATCTTCCTTTCTATGCATAGTTTGTAACAGTATATGTACACGGGGTCCTCATCTGTTCTTTAATCTCTGCTTCTTGGTTGTGGTCCTCTGATCTCAATGCAAGCCTACCAGACAGAGTGTGACTGACTGAAAACAATGGCCGTTCTGTAGTGTCTAATGACATGAAACCCCCACAATGCTGCAGATAGGCACCATGCCATCCGGCTTACCTAAGCTTTAGGTCATATGAGGAGCTTGGCAGCTGCATTTGTTTTCATGGCAAGAATGGTTGCTTTTTTTTGCCCTTAGAATATTGATGGATGATGCTGATACACATGGAGTGGGATAGTCAGCAGGACAAAGAAGCCACTTCAATTGCTTTGATTTACTAGAGCAAAAACCAAATTAGTTTCAAATTTTCTCTGCACTTCATCACCATCTTTGCTGTGAGAGAGGTTTATGAATATTCTCTGCTGCATTAAGGGGAATTAATACTTTTTAAGGTCCTTGGCAGTCCATGTGTACTTCCCTTGCCCCTATATTTATTTATTTCAGGTACTTACTGTATATAGCGCCGTCAATTTACGCAGCGCATTACATATATATTGTACATTCACATCAGTCCCTAACCCTCAAGGGGCGTACAATCTAAGGTCCCTAACTCACATACATACATACACATACTAGGGACAATTTAAACAGGTGCCAATTTATCTACCAGCATGTCTTTGGTGCCATGGTTGAGATTCGAACCAGCAACCCTAGTACTGCTAGGCGGAATTATCAATTTATTTTAAATATCAATTGATAAATATCAATTTGTAAATATAAATTTTTAAATATGATTTTGTAAACATGTTTTATAAACATAAATTTGTAAATATTAATTTTTAAATATTTTGTAAATATTGATTTATAATTAGCATTTTGTAAACATTGATTTTTAAATATCAATTTGCAAATATGTAAAAATGTATACTTTTAAATGAATATTTGCAAATTGATATTTATAAATCAATATTTACAAAATGACAGTTACAAAATCAATATTTACAATTCATACATCTAAATTCATATTTACAAATTGATATTTATAAATTAATATATACAACCTGATATTTATAAATCAATATTTGAAAACTGATATTTAACAATTAATATGTAAAAATTGATACTTCTAAATGAATATTAATTGTTAAATATCAGTTTGTAAATATTGATTTATAACTATCATTTTGTAAATATTGATTTATAAATATCAATTTGCAAGTATGTAAAAATGTATACTTCTAAATTAATATTTGCAAATTGATATTTATAAATCAATATTTACAAAATTACAGTTACAAAATCAATATTTACAAATTGATACTTCTAAATTCATATTTACAAATTGATATTTATAAATTAATATATACAACCTGATATTTATAAATCAATATCGGGGCGGCACAGTGGCTTAGTGGTTAGCACATCTGCCTTGCAGTAAATGGGTCATGGGTTCAATTCCCGACCATGGGTCTTCCTGCATGGAGTTTGCATGTTCTCCCTGTGCTTGCGTGGGTTTCCTCCGGGTGCTCCTCCCACACTCCAAAGACATGCTGGTAGGTTAATTGGATCCTGTCTAAATTGTCCCTAGTATGTGTATGTATGAATGTGAGTTAGGGACCTTAGATTGTACGCCCCTTGAGGGTTAGGGACTGATGTGAATGTACAATATGTGTAAAACACTGTGTAAATTGACAGCACTATATAAATACCTGAAATAAATAAAATATTTGCAAACTGATATTTTATAATTAATATGTAAAATGGATACCTCTAAATTAATATTAATTGTTAAATATCAGTTTGTAAATATTGATTTATAAATATCAGGTTGTATATATTAATTTATAAATATCAATTTGTAAATATGAATTTAGAAGTATCAATTTGTAAATATTGAGTTAGAACTATTAGTTTGCAAATATGAATTTTTAAATATCAATTTGTAAATAACAATTTATAAATACCTAAATATCAGTTTATTGTAAATAATCTTATATCTGTGTATTCAAATTTATATATTAAAAAAATCTTCCTTTCTATGCATAGTTTGTAACAGTATATGTACACGGGGTCCTTCTCTGTTCTTTAATCTCTGCTTGTGGTCCTCCGATCCCAAGGCAAGCATACCAGACAGAGTGCTAACCACTGAGCCATTGTGCTGCCCTATATGGGGCTATGTAAGTGTTTTATTATATTTCAATCCTTTTGAAATGACTTTGTATGAATAAAGATGTATATTAATATGTATGCTTGTTACAGGCATCATGCCTCTTTGAGCACCTCTGAGGAAGAGACGACGATTGGTCTCGAAACGTGTCAGCGCAAAATTTGCATGACCAATTTTCCACCTTCAGTATTAAGTTATACATCCTCTGACAATCACCGCTATAATTCATGGATTTCAATGTGTCATGTCTTTTTTAAGATTGTATAAATAAAACCGAGTGTTGGGTTTTAATGGTTGACTTATTAGTTATTAACAGGGGCAGACTGACAACTCATGGGGCCCCCGTGCAATAGGGGATCATGGGGCCCCTGTGTCCTTGCCCACACTCAAACCACACCCAAAGAGCCTATGAAAGGTTCCAGGGGCATCTCATGGGGCCCCCTACTGACCCTGGGCCCTCAGGCAGTGCCCGAATGGTCAGTCCGCCCCTGGTTATCAATTCACAATTTGTGCCTCCAAATTCCCACCGAGTAGAGGACCTCGCCACCTTCTTTCCCAAATTAGTTTAGTATTTTACTGCATCGGTCAGCTCCATTTGGATGTAATGCAGATGTAGTAAAGGAAATGAAGAAGAACGGTGACAAAAATTGCTATAGTATGCTTTCATTGCACCCAGATGTATGGTCAGAAGGTGGCAGCTTCAACCAAAGGTTTCTCTCACACATGCTTTTAAATACAGATACATTGGCTGGTTTACATGCTGATATATTTGTAATTCTCTTGCGATTTACACAGGGGCGGACTGACAACTCATGGGGCCCCCGGGCAATAGGGGATCATGGGGTCCCTGTGTCCTTGCCCAAACCCAAAAAAGCCTAGGAAAAAGGTACCAGGGGCATCTCATGGGTCCCCTACTGACCCCGGGCCCTCGAGCAGTGCCCAAGTTTCCAAATGGTCAGTCCGCCCCTGGATTCACACATCCCTGCACACCACATAGCCAGGATTGTGACACTATCATTCATCCATGGTGTGGCTTTACGACTTCCTGTGTCACCCATATGCCTGTTGGTCTAGCCATAAGGACTCTATATAAAATCAGCAATCATCAGTTTTTTTCTTAAATATTAATTTTATTTCAATTATCAGAATAAGAAAAACATATCTTACAGGCGTATGCTGTAGATAGGACACGAAATAATGACAAAGTCCAATAATGATCTCTATACAGTGCAGAACTATCAGGTTGCCCAAAACAAAACAGTTTTTTTCCCTTCAGCTCCTCTTCCTCCTCTGGGAAGGGGGTGATAGGATGGATGGGTGTTCCTTCTGAGGGGGTACATTGTGGGTTTTTGGGGGGTTTGGCTCCTCTTCCTCCTCTGGGAAGGGGGTGATAGGATGGGTGGGTGTTCCTTCTGAGGGGGTACATTGTGGGTTTTTGGAGGGTTTGGTGGGAGTGGTTGGTCGGGACTGAATCTTATGGGTACAACATCAGGGTAGGTCAGACGCAGTGGATGTTGGATTACATGTCGTATCTCCGATGTTATTTTTCATGTGATTGATGCACAATACACTTAATTCGAGGTTAGCCGATTAGGTGTGCAGTCTATTTTCTCTCCTTCTGTGTTTTATTGCCCAAAACATTATCAGGACAGGACAGATATCCTGCTTAGATAACCACAGGCTTTTGTATCAATAGCTAGAAGATGGTCTTTCCAAACATATTTTCCCCCATTTTCAATGTTGAAGAAATTGTGTAAACTTAGCCAGCCATAAAGGATGGTAGAAATCAAGAAAGAATAGAAGCCCTTCAGAACTTCACTCTATTCCTCAGCTGTAGCTCAGAGGAGAATCAATGAGAGACCAATTTTTAGTTATTAAATGTAAGGTGTACAGTCACCAAGATGGTGGTGGATTGTGTAGCACCTCGTTGCAGCATTTGATAAAGCATTTCTTGAGCCAGGAAGCCTACTGCAGATCGTGGGATTCAGAAGTAGGGTCCCCACTACCTTGTAGCTGGTGACCTCATCACCATATTGCAACTTCCATGGTCCAGGATTTGAACAGCCATGTGGCTCGAAACAGCAGCAACCTCAAAATCCTTGAGTGCTTCACCTGGTTCTTTTGCATCTGTACAGAGACTCTCTTAAATCCCAGGACTCACAGATTTGGCACCCTGAGGGCCACATGAAGGACACCAGTACATCTCCTCTCTCTGTACACCAGACCCCACAAGGGTTCAAAGTGCCTTCTCGTTATGCCAGGCTTCGTACTCATCCCAGGCCTCCCACAATGGAATGTTCAGTCAAGATACTTGCTTTTATGCTTTATTTACTAAATGGTAAAGAGGCCTTAAATGGTCCAAGTAATGACAAAGCATTCAAATCTGAACTTCTCTGTCATTATCCATAAGCTGCACTCACAGAATTAATCTCCCACATAACCAGGAACTGGGGTCCGCTGAAGGGAAGACACATGGTTCTCTTACCACCATCTACTGGAGTTCTCCTTGGTTCTACTCTTCCCAGACCACCCCATTAACAGCTCAATCTTCAGTATGTATACCCTGCAGGGGCAAAGCAAAAGAACTGGCCAAAACTGGATGGATCAGGACAGAGCCCCACC
>NW_028318852.1:172500-202270 GCF_062004578.1 Staurois parvus | reverse complement strand
TTACCCATCCTCACAAATGCTGTTTTGGTAGAAGAGTGGAGGCCATGGGTGGAGCTTGAGGGCTCGCAGGAGTCGCAATGGTACCCCTGCCCATAGCCCAGGGGGTCCCGTATGGTTTTTTTGTTACTGTGATGGGAGTCACTTTGGGTGGGGGGCCCATGGAACAAAGTAGTCTATTTCCTGGTGTACTTCAAATCTGTGGTGTCTGTGGTCGGTGTTCGGAAGGGAAGCGGTATTCTAATGGCAGTACTCAGCACAGGCCGGGACGGTTCCATTACAGTCACATTAGGATTTACACTGTCGCTGGGGAAAAGCACTTGCTGCATCACCCTGCATAGGTAATTCAGTAAACTCAGAGAGCCCGGGCCAGCTGGGCAGGGGCCCACACAGGTCCTCTGAGTTTCCGGTTTCACCTACACAGGGTGACGGAGAAAGTTATTTTCCCCATTGGTGCACTCTCTGCTCAGCCCCCCCAACCAGTTCAGTACAGACCCTCCCCGTTCTGCTCAGCCCTGCTGGACCGTGCACGTGCACACAAGATGGGCACGTGCAGGCCACACTTCCAGCTGCCGGGTGAAAGTGGTGGGCTTGTATGTGAATCTGGAAGTCAGAGGGCCCGGGCCCACCCGCCCGACGCTGGGCCCTCTGAGTTTCCTCTTATAGATACAAGCCCACTGCTTTCACCCGGGAGCCCAGACCTCGTATGCAGCAGGAGAAAGAGAAGAGAGACAGTGAGACAGCCACCGTACAGTCACAGACCATCCTTGCAGACCTCCCAACTCTTGGTTTGAAGTGGCAGCTGCTGGTGGGGGGGGGCCCAGGTCAACTTTTGCATTGGGGCCAACAAGCTTCAAGCTACACCTCTGGTGGAGGCTGTTAAAACCACAAACACAAAGGCGAAGGCGAAGGTTGTTAGAGGTGGTGCTGAGGATGCAACTATAATACTGCCCGCTGGTTCTGACTAGCATGTCCAATGAGTTCATACAGGCATGAGGGTCAGGTCAGCAAAAACATGTCATCATAAAGTGGACATCATGTGAGAAACAATGGCGTGCTCGGGGAACGATGAATATCTCACCGGAGGCTCTGACTGCTGTACGGACTTCTGATCCGCGCTGTCCACTTCCTCAGGTAACAAAGATGGCGTCTCACTTTTATCTAGGGAAAAAAATATATAAATTCAGATGCAACTCTTCCACAGCACACTATTTACATTCATTTTGCTTAAATCATTTCTGCCTTTTTCAGTCTTCCGTGTTACAATACATTGCAGGTCACTAGGAACACTTCGGGGTAGACATGAGTCTGCAGACGTGTAACCTATTCAGACATAGAGCTATCAGCCATAACATTATGACCACTGACAGATGAATAACATTGATTATGTTGGGACAATGGAATCTGAAAGTGGGCGGGATCTATGAGGCAGCAAGTGAGCATGTTGTCCCTGAAGTTGATGTGTTGAAAGCAGAAAAAATGGGCAAGTGGAAGGATTCTGAGCAACTTTGACGAGGATCAAATTGTAATGTCTAAATGACTGCCACCCCTCTCTGCCAATCCCTGCGCTGGCCTCCACTCAGTGTCCTCCATCCCTCGCTGCCAATCCCTCCACTGGCCTCCACTCAGTGTCCTCCACCCCTCTCTGCCAATCCCTCCACTGGCCTCCACTCAGTGTCCTCCAGCCCTCTCTGTCAATCCCTGCACTGGCCTCCACTCAGTGTCCTCCACCCCTCTCTGCCAATCCCTCCACTGACCTCCACTCAGTGTCCTCCAGCCCTCTCTGTCAATCCCTCCACTGACCTCCACTCAGTGTCCTCCAGCCCTCTCTGCCAATCTCTCCACTGGCTTCCACTCAGTGTCCTCCACCCCTCTCTGCCAATCCCTGCACTGGCCTCCACTCAGTGTCCTCCATCCCTCGCTGCCAATCCCTCCACTGGCCTCCACTCAGTGTCCTCCATCCCTCGCTGCCAATCCCTCCACTGGCCTCCACTCAGTGTCCTCCACCCCTCTCTGTCAATCCCTCCACTGGCCTTCATTCAGTGTCCTCCAGCCCTCTCTGCCAATCTCTCCACTGGCTTCCACTCAGTGTCCTCCACCCCTCTCTGCCAATCCCTCCACTGGCCTCCATTCAGTGTCTGCCACCCCTCTCTGCCAATCCCTCCACTGGCCTTCATTCAGTGTCCTCCAGCCCTATCTGCCAATCTCTCCACTGGCTTCCACTCAGTGTCCTCCACCCCTCTCTGCCAATCCCTCCACTGGCCTCCATTCAGTGTCCTCCACCCCTCTCTAGCAATCCCTCCACTGGCCTCCATTTAGTGTCTGCTACCCCTCTCTGCCAATCCTTCCACTGGCCTCCATTCAGGGTCCTCCACCCTTCTCTGCCAATCCCTCCACTGGCCTCCATTCAGTGTCCTCCACCCTTCTCTGCCAATCCTTCCACTGACCTCCATTCAGTGTCCTCCACCCCTATCTGCCAATCCCTCCACTGGCCTCCACTCAGTGTCCTCCATCCCTCTCTGCCAATCCCTCCACTGGCCTCGGTAGATATTTTGTACATTTTGTACATGTGTCCCCAGCTTTACCCTACTCCCCCTTGGGCATGGCTTTTCATCACGTTGTAAAGCGCTGCGCAAACTGCTGGCGCTATATAAATCCTGTATAATAATAAAATAATAAATTTCTGAATTTTCGTCCAGTAAAGCCGGCCAAACATGAATTGAAATGTGGCCAGTTTAGCAGGGCCAGACCAATTCCCATCCATGTATGAAATATATTTTGAAATCCAGTGATTATGGCCAAAATTGTAGCATTTCAAATATATGTCAATATATTTGGCAAGAATATTTTTTAAATATATTTTTCTTCCATATGGGTTTAAAGGGCTTGTGGGCGGGGTTTAGAGTCATGTGACTGGCATAGCAGTCATATGATTGGAAAGCTCCCAATCGCAAATAGCGATTGAGACCTTTCCGTGAGGCGCCGGTAAATGTGCTGGGAGCGCGCAGGGACATGTTTGTTTACATTGGGTACGCAAATATGCGGCCTCTTTGTGTCAAGGTCCAGCCGCCGAGAGGCCGCATATTTGCGTACAGTTAGCGCCAAGGAGTTAAGATCCTCCCACGGTGCAATTTGGCCACACCCATCGCTCGATGCAGTTCAGTGAAGGAAGGTGGGGGGGGGGGGGTGGTTGAGTTCCTGCACCTGCTCTTTGAGCAAAAAAGAAAGATATAAAAATAAATATATATATTTACAGATTTTTAGTTTCACAGATGCCACCGGCCCTTTTGAGGCAACCATAATGCTGAAGTGGCCCCTGATGAAATGGAGTTTGACACCCTTGCCCTATGGGCTGCCTAACTGCTCAGCAACACTTATTTCCAGAACACAGCTGACCCATTTAGCCTATGAAATGTCTCAAAGACAACTGAAAGATTGTGTACCTGAAAAAGCCACAGCACCTGGCTGTATGGGAGCGGGACTGGCTGGAACCGGCGTGGTGGGATCTGAAGAAACCATGTCAAAACATTTCCTGTTCTCCGTTCCCTCTGGAATCATATCCGGAGTGCTGTACTTGCCATTGACCTGTTCAAATTCCTGAACCTTGAAACAAACAAACAAACAAAAAAAAGAATCAGAACACAAATTAATCTTCACCCTCTTTTCTATAGTTCGCTGCTACAATAGATAACAAGCAAAGCCACAGATTCTTGTTGATGAGTTTTGTAAATATTGGTGACGTCACATCATGGAATTGTACATTAGTTTTCCTTTTTTTTTAATATGTCTGAAAGGAGATGGAATTGATTTACATTATTTATTTATTTCAGGTACTTATATAGCGCCGTCAATGTACGCAGCGCTTTACATATATATTGTACATTCACATCAGTCCCCGCCCCTGAGGAGCGTACAATCTAAGGTCCCTAACTTACATTCGTACATACACATACTAGGGACTATTTAGACAGGATCCAATTCACCTACCAGCATGTCTTTGGAGTGTGGGAGGAAACTGGAGTACCCGGATGAAACCCACGCAGTAACAGGGAGAACATGTAAAACTCCAGGCAGGTGGTGCCGTGGTTTGGATTCAAACCAACGACCCTAGTCCCTAACCCTCAAGGGGGGTACAATCTAAGGTCCCTAACTCCCATCATACATACACATACTAGGGCCAATTTAGACAGGAGCCAATTCACCTCCCAGCATGTCTTTGGAGTGTGGGAGGAAACCGGAATACCCAGAGGAAACCCACGCAGGCACAGGAAGAACATGCAAGCTGCAGGCAGGTGGTGCTGTGGTTGGGATTCAAACCAATGACCCTAGTCCCTAACCCTCAAGGGGCGTACAATCTAAGGTCCCTAACTCACATTCATACATACACATACTAGGGCCAATTTAGACAGGATCCAATTCACCTACCAGTATGGCTTTGGAGTGTGGGAGGAAACTGGAGTACCTGGAGGAAACCCATGCAGGCATGGGGAGAGCAGGCAGGTGGTGCTGCAGTTGGAATTTGAACAAATGACCCGAGAGCTGCCAGGTGGAAGTGCTAACCATTTAGCCACTGTGCTGCCCCGAATTTATTTATTTCAGGTACTTATATAGCGTCATCAATGTACACAGCGCTTTATATATATATATTGTACATTCACATCAGTCCCCGCCCCCGAGGAACATACAATCTAAAGTCCCTAACTCACATTCATACATAAACATACTAGGACCAGTTTAGACAGGAGCCAATTAACATCCCAGCATGTCTATAGAGTGTGGGAGGAAACCAGAGCACCCGGAGGAAACCCATGCAGGCACACGCACACATCAACCCTTACGTGGTTGATCTGTGTAAATGATTGGAAAGCCTTGTTTTTCTGTACAGTTTGTGATTAACCTCTTCACGCTGGCAGCACACAAATGTGCGGCCTCCCGGGTCTAGGCCTAGATGCCGAGGGGCAGCACATTTGCGTTCTATTAAAAAAGGACATATGTGCTGAGAGCGCGCGCCCTGCCCGCTCCCAGCACACATGTCCGGTACTCACGGAAAGGTCCCAATCTCCTCTTTCGATCGGGACCTCTCCCGATCATGTGACTGCCGTGACGCGCCGTAACGGCGATCACATGACCTTAAACCCCGCTCCGCCTCTCAGCTTCTGGAACCCTTAAAGGGCCAGGAGGCACCGGCGTGAAGGGGTTAAATATGGGCATTGAGATGGTCATGTTTGCTCAAAACATACACGGGTTCTGTTTCCATATTTGCGGTGCTACACAATGGGGGGGAGATTTACTAAAACTGGAGAGTGTAAAATCTGGGGTGCAGCTGTGCACGGGAGCCAATCAGCTTCTAACTTCAGCTTGTTCAATTAATCTTTGAAAAAAAGAAAATAAAATGAAGCTGATTGGCTCCCACATTCTGCACTCTCCAGTTTTAGTAAATCAATCCCATTGGCTGTGCACTGTTCCTTCTCACAAAGGAAGCCTAGGAGTCTGCCGGGGAACAGCTGTGTTTGTGTGTCTGTTTTGTATGTATATTATTTTGGGTATAAATTATTGAGTATTTTTGTAGTGAATACAATGCATGCCCAGATATCGTATCTCCACAGCACAGGTATTGTAGTGAAGTACACAGCTCCCTCTTCTGGCTACTCTACAAATCTCTATATTTAAAGGATAAGTTCACTTTTTCACAAAAAAATAATAAATACAGGTAAAAAAAAATATGTGCATTTATTATTTTCTGTTAGGAGCCTGGAAAGCATTGCACCAGCAATCAGCATATCGCTGATGCCATACAGATCTCCTGCAGACCTGTCAGTGTAGCTGCTTGCCTGTCCCTTGTATGGGCACGTCAATACTTACTGACAGGAAGAATCGATGAACTACCACACCGCTTCACTGAGCTTCACTGAGCACTGCAATACGACAGCCACAGAGGCTGCTGGGACTTGTAGTTTTCCTATTCACAGAACATTGTGACTGAGTGGCATGGTCAGAGCCCGGCACGGATGCATTTTCTATACGTTTTGACAGCTAGCAGGGGGTCAAGATCTCCCCAGCTGTAAAAATGGGGGATGGGGGGGTCGGTCCTTTTGTAACATATTATGCCCTGAGTATGGGTGTAACATGTTACGAAAAGTGAACTTATCCTTTAACCACTTCCCGTCTGGCCCATGTATATAAACGGCCGGACGGTGGCAGTGCAGGGGCGGGTGGCTGTTTATAAAGGGCCTCCCCACCTCCTGCTTGTACGTGCTCCCTGGGAGCGCGCAGCACCGCGACCTGCTGCCCGCTATGTCCTCCGGACACAGTGGAACACCAATCGTTGTATGGGACCTCTGTGCGAGGTCCTGATCATGTGATCACGCATTGGACAATCAGTTCCAATTTAGTTCCACACAATAAAGTGGAACTAAACCTTCAGTGAAAAAAAGCAGGCAGCTTTTTATTGAGTGTCTCTTCAGAAAAAAACAAAACAAAAAGACTTACCTGCCAGTTCGCAAAGCTCTTTTGGTCATACTTCTGTAGGACACAGGATTTCACTTCTGTAACCCAGATTCAGTAACCAGCGAGCTCAAGTCCGCTGTCAGCTGACGTCACAAAGCCGGTCCATGCTGTGCAGGGATCCCGACAATAATGTCGGAATCTGTCTAGATGCCTGACTGGCTGCTAAATAAGCCTCTCAGAGTCCGATGTTCCCACCCCCTCCCAGTCCGGTGCTCCATTGAATGCTGCTGGGGCAGAGCACAGCGTGGTGACTGACTGTCACTGCTCCATGCTCAGAATGGACCCGAGAACTGAGCGAACAGCGGCCTTTGACCCACTGGCCAATCAAGAGGCCTAAAACCCGGCATCTGGAAAATATAAGCTGCCAGCGAGGGATCCAACTGTCGCATCACTGAAACAGAGGTGAGTGTTCTGCAGACGGTCATTCTGCTGTAACTACACAGAATCTCACTAATAAAACCTATATAGTTACATAGTCTGGCTGAAAAAAGACAAAAGTCCATCCAGTTCAACCATAAAAAAAAAAGTTATAATCCTACACCCACAGTTGATCCAGAGGAAGGCAAAAAACCCAGCAAAGCACGATTGAATTTGCTCCTGCAGGGGAAAGAATTCCTTCCTGACCCCCCGAGAGGCAATCGGATATTCCCTGGATCACCTTTTCCTATAAATGTTATATCCAGTTATATTCTGTGTATCCGAGAAAGAATCCAGGACTTTCCTACAGCAATCCACTGAGCTGGCCACAACCAACGCTTGAGGGAGTCTATTCCACATTCTCACAGCTCTTACTGTGAAGAACCCTTTCCGTGTTCCGTGAACTGGCTTATTGTCTGCGCTGACCAATCAATTTCTAGTGATTCAAGTGGAAGTTCGCTTTCTCAATCATCATCGACCATTCTGAATCCTTAAGATGCCAGCATTAGTAAATACACAGGAAGGTACAGTGAAGGAAATGCGTATTTGCTCCCCTGCTGATGCTGAATGTTCGCCCCTCACACAGAAATGATCGGTCTAACAATGGAATGTTCGCCCCTCACACAGAAATGATCGGTCTAACAATGGAATGTTCGGTGTAACACTGAGAGACAGAATACAACAACAAATTCAGCAGAAATGCGTCTAACAAATGATGACGGATCTGCATGTTCATGAGGGAAAGAAGGATTTGATCCCCTATCATTCAGCAGGTTTTCTGGCTCCCAGGTGTCTCTCATACAGGTAACAAGCTGAGATTAGAAGCAGTCTCTTAAAGGGAGTGCTGCTAATCTCATTGTGTTACCTGTATAAAAGACACCTGTCCACAGGAGCCATCAAACCATCAGATTCCAAACTCTCCACCATGGCAAAGACCAAAGAGCTGTCCAAGGATGTCAGGGACAAGATGGTAGACCTACACAAGGCTGGACTGGGCTACCAAACTATGGCCAAGCAGGCCATGAGAAGGTGACAACAGTCGGTGCAATCATTCACAAATGGAAGAAACACAAAACAAGTGTCAGTCTCCCTAGGTCTGGTGCACCATGCAAGATCTCACCTCGTGGAGTGTCAATGATCAATGTGAGTGGGCAAACATTCACAATCAGCAGGGGATCGAATACATATTTCATTCACTGTATATTAAATGTATATATTTATAAGACAGGATCAGATTAACATACCTGGCCTGTGACTTCAAACACCTACTCACCCACCTTCTTTCGGACCAGTGACATGACTCCGATCCTGGTGAGGACATGCTGGCGAGAAAGCCCTTCTCTCGGGACGCCGTCGGCAAAGGTTTCCGCCCCGTCAGCACCCGGTTCACAGAGGTGCCTCATAAACAAAGACACGTATGCCCTGTAATGATTTATTGACATGATAAACTCCAGGCACATGCATGAACATCCTAAAGTTCTTTTATGTATTTCGCTTGAGGTGATTGTAGCCGTATTAGTGCACTTGCGACAGAAACAATGGAGTACTGACGTGATACTTTTTTTATTTGCACTCACATACAATTTTGAGGACAAGCTTTCGGGGTATGTCCCCTTCTTCAAGGTCCAGGCAGTACTCAGTAGAGGGACAGAAGGGGACATACCCCGACAGCTTGTCCTCAAAATTGTATGTGAGTGCAAATAAAAAAAGTATCACGTCAGTACTCAATTGTTTATGTATTTCGGAAGTCACCCACTTCCTTTTTTTTACAGTTCATTCATTGTGTTTGCTTGAAATCTGTCTTCCTAAAACTAGTTTTTTTTTTTTTTTTAAACATCTCATACTTACAGCGCTGAGCAAACCCTTTGGTGCTATATAAACACTGTATAACAATAGTATAATAATACCTGCTCTGTGTAATGGTTTTGCACAGAGCAGTTGCAATCTTTCTCTTCTGGGGTCCCCTGCCGGTGCTACCCCCCCTCCCCCCCCCCGCACACACACACACACACACCTTTTGAATTCCCCCGACAATGAGGGCACCTGCTTGGGCTCGATCCTGAGTCCCACTCTCTGTGTCCATTGACACACAGAGAGCATGGCTCAGCCCCGCCCACTTCTCTCTGACTAAGACTGACAGTACCAGAAGCCAATGGCTCCCAGTGCTGCCTCTCTGTCCAGTGAAGAGGGAGAGCAGCAGCTCTCATGCAAAGCGCTGGATCGAGATCAGGTTCAGGTGAGTATAAGGGGGGGTCGGGGAGGGGGAGCTGCGTACAGAGCAGTGGGCGGGGCTGATCCATGCTCTCTGGCTAAGATTGACAGCGGCAGAAGCCAATGGCTCCCAGTGCTGCCTCTCTGTCCAGTGAAGAGGGAGAGCAGCTGCTCTCATGCACAGTGCTGGATCAAGATCAGGTTCAGGTGAGTATAAGGGGCAGCCGGGGAGGAGGAGCTGCGTACAGCGCAGTGGGCGTACAGAGCAGTGGGCGGGGCTGAGCCATGCTCTCTGGCTAAGATTGACAGTACCAGAAGCCAATGGCTCCCAGTGCTGTTTCTCTGTCCAGTGAAGAGGGAGAGCAGCTGCTCTCATGCACAGCGCTGGATGGAGATCAGGTTCAGGTGAGTATAAGGGGCAGCCGGGGAGGAGGAGCTGCGTACAGGTTTTTTACCTTAATGCAGAGAATGCATTAAGGTAAAAACAAAACCCTTCTGCCTTCAGAAACACTTTAAAGTGATACTTAAGTCTCTCTTTAAAAAAATAAAAAACAAACGAGTCATACTTACCTGCTGTGTGCAGTGATTTTGCACGGAGCAGCCCGGATCCTCCTCTTCTGGGGTCCCCTGCTGGTGCTTCTGGCCTCTCCCTCCTGTCAGGTGCCCCCACAGCAAGCGGAAGCGCTCCGGCTCTGCGTGTCCATTCACACACAGAGTCACAGCTCGGCTCCACCCCCTCCTGATTGGTTCTCTGGCTGTGATTGACAGCAGTGGGAATCAATGGCTCCCGCTGTTGCCTCAGCCAATCAGGAGTGGGAACCGAGGCTCTTGTGGATATCTGTGGATTGGGATAGGGCTCAGGTAGGTGCTGGGGGGGGGTGCTACACACGGAAGGTTTTTTACCTTCATGCAAAGAACGCATAATTAGCCTCTACAAACACTGTAGGTTGCTGCATTCTAGCTAAGAGTTGGCATTGGGCTTACAGAGGGAGGGTCTGCTCTGTAAACTGATGGGGGAAATATTTAGATGAGCTGACGAGAGGAAGAGATCCTGACAAAATGTGCACCAAAGCAGGATGTGGCACAGTGGCAGGACTGCAGAGTCAGAAGCGGAGGAAGTCACATGACCCGTGATGCACCATGTAAGGCGGAAGCGTGGTGACGTCATATCCGGTACAGACGGCAGCTGCCATCTTGGTACTCCCTATCCTGTACACCTTTCCTGCAGTTGTTGGGGCAGTTATCTTGCCTGTATTGGTCTGTAGACCCTTTTTTAAATGTGAGAAGTCATTTTCGGCGCTGTTTTATAATGAAGTATTGGACATATTACACTATGGGAAGTCTTCTTGCGTCCATGTGTGGATACTGGAGGTGACAAGAGGTCTGTGGCTATATCTGGAGCATGCCTGTGAGTGTTTGCCAGCGTCTTTCTTTGATTGCTATCGAGGATCATCCATCTGAGTTCATCGTTTGAGGCTTTCCGTATGCTTTATGACTTCTTGTGGGCCGCATTTTGGAGCTGAGCCCACGCTAGCCGGGGGAGGATTGATTCCATATATTTCCATCACTGGATGGTTCACCATTTGTGTTGAAGATCCCTTGTGTTCCTGTTTTTGGGATTGTCATTTTCCTTTTTTGGGCTTATTCACTTTATCACATTGTGTTTCAATTTAACACGTCAGTTTTTTATTATCATCTTTTTTTTTATTATTATCATCTATATTTTGTGTTCACTTAGTCACTGGCACAATATTAGCACACTGTGCTGCCTTTATTGATGTTTGATATGGTCTGCAACTATCCATGTTTTTTTGCATATGTTGTTTTCACACTTGGATTCTTATTCCATTCATTTACTATTTATTTATGATTTATTCGTCATGTACTGAGCAGAGCAGCACCAATTCACTTGTCTTAGAGTCGGAAAAGTGTTGTCCCAATCCTCAGAATACAGATGAATATAACTGCACAGAGGTGTCTGGATCCTGAGAGCATAAGACTTCCTTTATGAATCTTTTGTTCTTATGAGTGTGGTGTAAAATCAGACATTTAGGCTTTTTTGACTGCAAAGAGGAGGCCACCGGTAATGTGCAATGAGCTGTATTATTGGTTTGATTGCTCTGCTTTAAAGGTCCCTCTTGACCCATTAGAAGAACTTGTAAACTGTACGCCTGTAAACCCGGTGACCCCACATTAGCACAGTGCCGTTCAGTTCAGCAATGCTGATCGCTCCTCTGTTCATAGCGGGAAGGGAAATCTTCCTTTTGGGACACATGAAAAAAAAAAACAATGACGGTTTTAACTATTCCCCTCCTCATCCAAAATGAAGACATCAGGATGAGGCTGGTCACACACAGTCCAACAGACGTTGACAGATTTCATTGCTCTTTGTGAAGAATTACAATGTGTAGGGTAAGAGGAAGGAGCCTTTCTTAAAGTAGAATTCTGGGCTAAACCATACTAAAGGCTCACGTTTCTTAACCACCTCCCGCCCGCCATATAGTAATGTGAAGGACGCAAGATGGTTCTCTCGTTCTGGGAGGACGTCATATGACATCCTCCCATTCTCACCGCGCAATACCACCGAAATAAATCTCTATCTGTCACAAAAAAATGAAAAAAATTTCATGAGTACAGTGTTGCATGACCGCGCAATTGTCATTCAAAGTGCGACAGCGCTGAAAGCTGGAAATTGGCCTGGGCAGGAAGGGGGTATAAGTGCCCTGTAGGTGAGGGGTTAAAGAGGAGTTCCACTCACCCTGTCAAAAAATGAAAGTAAGCAGCTACAATTTTTGAAGATGCCGGCCTCCTGGAATACAGGACGGCCGGTGAAACGGGCTGCGGGGGACACACCCCGGGACCGGTAAGTGGCTGTAAACCCGGTGACAGACACTTACCTGTCCCTCGGTCCCGCGGTGTGTCCCCCACAGCCCGTTTCACCGGCCGTCCTGTATTCCAGGAGGCCGGCATCTACAGTGTGGGCACCTGGCTGTGCAGCTTGCGGCTTCACAGCCGGGTACCCACTGCGCATGCGCGAGTAGCGATGCGCTTCATGAATGGTCCTGTAGTCTTGTGGGACTGGTCACGTGTCCCAAAAGATTACAGGGAGAGAGGGAGGAAGGGCACCTTCCACTAGGCGATCGGACAGGAAGTGGGGGTGGGTACCTGTCAAATTCGGGTACCCGCTCCCCCCCCCAAAGGTGCTAATCCTTAATGGGGAGCGGGGGAGCATTCTTTAAAGAGGAACTTCCCCATTTGGGTGGAGCTCCACTTTAACCTAAAGTAAAAAAAAAAAGAGGTTTATATTAACCTGCTCTGTGCAAGGGTATTGCACAGAGCACCCCCTTACCTCCTCTTCTGGGGTCTGCTCCATGTGCCCCCATAGCAAGCCACTTCCTAAGGGGTGCACTCCTGAGCTGGGCTGTATGCATCCATAGACACACACAGTGTGGCTCGGCCCCGCCCCCTCCTTACAGGATTTGATAGACAGCAGCAGGAGTCAATGGCCTGCCTGTGACAGCAGAGAGACAGACAAGCGCTGCTGCAGACAGGCACAGCACTGGATCGATACAGGACTCAGGTAAGTATTTACGGAGGGGGTGGGCAGGAAGTAGAAGGTTTTTTTGCCTTAGGTCTCTTTCACACGGACGTTCCAATCAGGTCTGGACCTGATCAGAACCTCTATTCTCCTCTATGGAGCAGCGGGTGTAAACGGACATGTGTCATCCGTCCGTTGGATCGTGTCAGATGGAAACGGACAGGTGGTCCGTCTTCACCCGACCATTGAGGACAGTGAGCTGCTCTGTGTCCGCTCTGCAGCACATTTGTTTATGGTCTTGTCTCCGCCCCCTCCTGTAGTTTCCTGCATGTAGCTTGCAGTGGGTGGTGCCTGCTGGTTCTTCCCACAGCTCTGCTTGCTCTCCTTGCACAGGCTGACTGGTCTGGTCTCCTCCCCCTTCTGTAGTATTCTGCATGCAGCCTGCAGTGGGTGGCACATGTTGGGTCCCTCCCACAGCTCTATTCTCTCTCCTTGTGCAGGGTGACTGGTCTTGTCTCCATCCCCTCCTGTAGTTTTCTGCATGCAGCCTGCAGTGGGTGGTGCCTGCTGGTCCCTCCCATAGCTCTGCTTGGTCTCCTTGCGCAGGGTGACTTGTCTGGTCTCCTCCCCCTCCTGAAGTATTTTGCATGCAGCCTTTAGTGGGTGGGGCCTGCTGGGTCCCTCCTACAGCTCTATTCTCTCTCCTTGTGCAGGGTGATTGGTCTTGTTTCCGACCCTTCCTGTAGTTTTCTGCAGGCAGCCTGTAGTGGGTGGAGCCTGCTGGGCCCCTCCTACATCTCTGTTCTCTCTCCTTCTGTAGAGTGACTGGTCGTGTCTCCGCCTCCTCCTGTAGTTTTCTGCATGCAGACTGTAGTGGGTGGCACCTGTCTGGCCACTCCCACAGCTCTGCTTTCTCTCCTTGTGCAGGGTAACTGATCTTGTCTCCGCCCCCCCCATAATTTTCTGCATGCAGCCTGTAGTGGGTGGTGCCTGTCTGGCCCCTCCCACAGCTCTGCTCTCTCTCTTTGTGCAGGGTGACTGATCTTGTCTCTGTCCCCTCCCATAGTTTTCTGCATGCAGCCTGTAGTGGGTGGCACCTGTCTGGCCCCTCCCACAGCTCTCTGCACAGGCTACATTCAGCGCAGTGATGATGTCATTTCTAATTTTACAAGGTCATAAATGGGTTTGCATAGACATTTGGTGGCCACATAGAATGTATTTCCTTTGTGGCTATTATTTCTATTGAGCTTGGAGTTCAGCTGGGTTCATGCTGCCGTCACTTGGGATCTGACTTGTGACACCGCAAGTCGCAGGAGATGTGAAATCCCATGTTAGTCAATGAGAGCTGTCTTAATTAGCATGACTGAAGTCTCTCCGACTTTAGAAAAAGGTTCCTGTGCTACTTGAAGGTGACTTCTCTCCGACTTGTGCCCATAGACTTTAATGGAAGTCGCCTCCAAGTCGGATCCTCGTCTATATTGATGTGATTTGGATCCGACATTACAGGAAGATTACCCAGCATTCCCTGAAAGCTGCTTCAGAGTTTCTTCAAACTAGTATTCAAGTTGCCTGGCAAAGTCGCACTGCAAGTCGTGCGACGTGAACCGAAACGGTGCCCACTGACACAGCACTGTTGTTCAATTCACCTAAAAGTGGCAAGGATGGTGGACTCTGACCTCGTGTGTGTTGCCACCCTAACTTAGGCAAATGAAAACCACTGAAGTTAAAGAAGAACCTACAAAATGTGAACATTTTAGACCTGCTGCATCCATGGAATCTGACACCCAGGCCCTGGAACCAGGCTGCCACATTGTGGAAACCAAAATTTTAATCACAAATGAGGCAAGAGGACACAACAGTACCTGAATTCCTTCTCACTCTTTCCACGGAGGTCCCGGACCAGCCAGTGTGAATTGAAGGCATCCTGCGGAGGCATCCCCCATCTCATTATTGCATTTAAGAAGGCCTTACGTTGTCTAGCATTGAACCCAAGAACCTTAAGGAAAATGGAACATGTTTTAGTATTTTACTATTGGCTGTATATGTAAAGGTTTTACAAAGTCATTTGCGTACATCATCAACGCTATATTGGCAAAAGTATTGGCCCCGCCCTCCAAATCATGTGATTCAGGTGCTCCAATCCCCTCCATATCATGTGATTCAGGTGTTCCAATCCCCTCCAATCATGTGATTCAGGTGTTCCAATCCCCTCCATGGACACAGGTGTATACAATCAAGCCCCTAGGCATGCAGACTGCTTCTACAAACATTGGTGAAAGAATGGGTCGCTCTCAGGAGCTCAGTGACTCCAAGCGTGGTCCCGTGATAGGTGGCCACCTGGGCAATAAGTCCATCAGTGACATTTCCTGGCTACTAAATATTCCACGCTCAACTGTTAGTGGGATTATAACAAAGTGGAAGCAACTGGGAACAACAGCCACTCAGCCACCAAGTGATAGGCCAGGTCACATGACAGGGCGGGGTCAGCGCATGCTGAAGCGCACAGTGCGCAGAAGTCACCAACTGTCTGCAGAGTCAATAGCTAAAGAACTCCAAACTTGGTGTGGCCTTCAGATGAGCCCAACAACAGTGTGTAGATAGCTTCATGGAATGGGTTTCCATGGCCGAGCAGCTGCATCCAAGCCTTCCATCACCAAGTGCAATGCAAAGCTTCGGATGCCGTGGTGTAAAGCACACCGCCACTGGACTCTAGAGCAGTGGAGATGTGTTCTCTGGAGTGACCAATCACGCTTCTCTGTCTGGCAATCCGATGGACGTGTCTGGGTTTGGCGGTTGCTAGGAGAACGGTACTTGCCTGACTGCATTGTGCCAAGTGTAAAGTTTGGTGGAGGGGGATTATGGTGTGGGGTTGTTTTTCAGGGGTTGGGCTTGGCCCCCTAGTTCCAGTGAAGGGAACACTTAAGGCGACATTTTGGACAATTTCATGCTGCCAAGTTTGTGGGAAGAGTTTGGGGATGGCCCCTTCCTGTCCCAACATGACTGCCCACCAGTGCACAAAGCAAGATCCATAAAGACATGGAGGAGCCAGTTTGGGGTGGAGGAACTTGACTGTCCTGCACAGAGTCCTGACCTCAACCCCATAGAACACCTTTGGGATGAATTAGAGCGGAGACTGCGAGCCAGGCCCCCTCCCCCGACATCAGTGCCTGACCTGACAAATGTGCTTATGGAAGATTGGTCAATCCTTCCTAAGACTGGGATGCCATTAACCGCTTCCTGACTGCCCAATACTGCTACAGGGTGGCACGGGTGTGCAAATTCACATATATATACGTGATTTTGCATTTCCGAGTAGAGGCTGCGTGCACACCCTGCCTGACAGCCGCTATTCACGGCTGTCAATCACCGGGTCTCGGACGGTAATTACTCACCAGCGCCTGGTGATTTCCGAAGAGCTCCGACAAGGAGAACGGTTCTGTTTACTAACAGTTCTCCTCCCTGTCAGCTCGGGCACACTGCACAGCACAACCATCCATAGCAGTGTGAATACAGGGAAGCACACAGACCCCGCCCCCTAAAACACTCCCAGCCCACAGTTAACCCTTTGATCACCCATGTTAACCCCTTACTCCCCAGTGCCATTAGTACAGTGTCAGTGCTTTGTTTAGCACTGATCACTGTATTGGTGTCACTGGGGATGTCAGTTCTCCCCCAGTGTCAGAATGCCCGCCGCAGTCCCGCTATATGTCGCCGATCACCGCCATTACTAGTAAAAATAAGAAAAAGATCCCAGTATCTATACCGCCATTTGTAAACGCTATAGCTTTCACGTAAACCAATGAATTTACAGGTATTGGGATTTTTTTTAGCAAAGACACGGAGCAGAATAGAATTTTGGAGTAAATTTATAACAAATATTGATTTTTTAAATTTTTTTTTACTCAATATGTTTCATACATTGTTTTTTTTCTCAAAATAGTTTTTTTCTTTTTTTAATATCGCAAAAAACAAAAAATGCACAGGCGATCAAATACCACCGAAAGAAAGCTCTATTTGTGGGAAAAAAGGACATAAATTTCATTTGGTTGCAGCGTTGCATGACCGCGCAATTATCAGTTAAAGTAACGCAGTGCCATAATGCAAAAAAATGGCCTGGTCAGGAAGGGGGGTAAATCCTGTGGACGGGTTAAAGTTCATGTGCGTGTAAAGGCAGGCGGCCCAATACTTTTGGCAATATAATGTATATGTGCAAAGGGCATCTACAGTTGCAAGAAAAAGTATGTGAACCCCTTGGGATTACGTGGAGTTTTGCATGAATTGGGCATAAAATGTGCTCTGAATGTCATCTAAGTCACAACAATAGAAGAACACAGTCTGCTGAACATAATACTACACAAACATTAGATGTTGCCATGGTTTAATTGCACATAACATGTAAACATTCACAGTGCAGGGAGGAAAAAGTATGTGAACCTTTGGACTTAATAACTGGTTGACCCTCCTTTGGCAGCAATAACCTCAACCAAACGTTTCCTGTAGTTGCAGATCAGACCTGCACAACGATCTGGAGTCATTTTGGACCACTCCTCTTCACAAAACTGTTTCAGTGTAGCAATATTCTTGGGATGTCTGGTGTGAATCGCTCTCTTAAGGTCATGCCACAGCATTTCAATGGGGTTGAGGTCAGGACTCTGACTGGGCCACTCCAGAAGGCGTATTCTGTGCTGTTGCAGCCATTGGTTTGTTGAATTACTTGTATGCTTTGGGTCATTGTCCTGTTGCATCACCCATCCTCTGCGGAGCTTCAGTTGGCGGACAGTCGGTCATACGTTTTCCTGCAAAATGTCTTGATAAACTCTGGAATTCATTTTCCCATCAATGACAACAATCCGTCCAGGCCCTGAGGCAGCAAAGCAGCCCCAAACCATGATGCTCCCTCCGCCATGTTTCACAGTGGGGATGAGGTTTTGATGTTGGTGTGCTGTGCCTTTTTTTCTCCACACATAGTGTTGTGTGTTCTTCCCAAACACCTCAATCTTGGTTTCATCTGTCCACAGTATATTTTGCCAGTAGTGCTGTGGAACATCCAGGTGCCCTTTTGCAAACTTCAAACGTGCTGCAATCTTCTTTTTGGACAGCAATGGCTTCCTCCGTGGTGTCCTCCCATGTACTCCATTCTTGTTTAATGTTTTCCTTATTGTAGATGTGTCAACAAAAATGTTAGCATGTGCCAGAGATTTCTGTAGGTCTTTAGCTGACACTTTGGGATTCTTCTTTACCTCATGCAGCATTCTGCACTGTGCTCTTGCAGTCATTTTTACAGGACGACCACGCCTAGGGAGAGTAGCAACAGTGCTAAACTTTCTCCATTTGTAGACAGTCTGTCTTACCGTGGACACATGAACATCAAGGCTCAAGGAGATACTTTTGTAACCCTTTCCAGCTTCATGCAAGTCAACAATTCTTGATGGTAGGTCTTCTGAGAGCTCTTTTCTGCGAGGCATGGTTCACATCAGACAGTGCTTCTTGAAACCAGTAAACCCAAAACAGGTGTCAGCAACACATCCAATATCATCACACTGATTGGAGTCAAGGTTGGCTCACTCCTGGCTCCAATTAGCTCTGGGAGAAGTCATTAAGCTAGGGCCTCACATACTTTTTCCTCCCTGCACTGTGAATGTTTACATGTTATGTGCAATTAAACCATGGCAACATCTAATGTTTGTGTAGTATTATGTTCAGCAGACTGTGTTCTTCTATTGTTGTGACTTAGATGACGTTGAGAGCACATTTTATGCCCAATTCATGCAAAACTCCACGTAATCCCAAACGGTTCACATATGTTTTCTTGCAACTGTAAATGGACAGACTTCAATGGAAAAAACACACGTGCAACAGAGACCCAAATTTTGGACCCCTAACATGGCAATGAAAATCCCACATGACTCGGGTACCTCAATATTCCCTCCGACCCTCGCTAAAAGTGCTGGGAGTGGCTTGTCCCGGTCGTTCTTCATTTGTCTTCGAGACTGTCTCCTTCCACCTAAGAGCCAAACAAAGCAAAATGTAATCAGTGAACTCTAATAAAGGTGGCAATAAAGTCCCCGGCAGTTCCCTTCATAAAGTTGCCAGACCTTTCCACTCAAAAGGGAACATTTGAAGATTGCTGGACCACTGCGGAGAGACCGCTGCTTTCTCAGAGACAGCACCATTCCTCCGTGCTGGGGAGTAGGTATAACATTTAAACATTTACATTCAGGACAGATTTAGACATCCTTGAAGACCCGACTTGCATTCGGATCACACTCCAGAGGCCACTGACCGGCAGTGAGGAAGCAAAGTGACGTCTCCTCATTGCCTGTTTTTACCCCATTTTTGAATTGTGGGGAGTTTTCAGCGTTTCTCCATTTACTTGAATGTGTATCGTTCAGTGGGCCACCGGTCACTGCAAGTTGGAGCATCGCGACCACATCATGTAAACACCCCCATATGCTGCCTAAGAGAAAGCGGTTGGCAGGTGGCAAAAACGCGGCTCAACCACACATTTGTGCCCCTATTTGCATGTCTAAATGAGGCCTTTAGTGATATTAAAGGTTAATTAAAAAAAAAAAAAAACGATCATACTTACTAGCTCTGTGTAATGGGTTTGCACAGAGCAGCCCCAATCTTCTTTTTTTCTGGTGCCCCGCTGGTGTTGCTCCTGGCTCCTCCACCTTAACCAGTGCCCCCAATAGCAAGATACTTGCTATGGGGGCACTGGTGCCTGCTCACTCCTGAGCTGAGCTCTATGCGTCAATAAGACACAAAGCCATGGCTTAGCCCCGCCTCCTGATTTCTCCTCATTGGCTCATCTGCTGCCTACTGCAGCTTAAGGGGAAGTGGTTGGCAGGTGGCAAAAACGCGGCTCAATCACTCATTTGTGCCCCCATTTGCATGTCTAAATGAGGCCTTAAAGTGATATTAAAGGTTAGTTTAAAAAAAAAAAAAAAAATAGCAAACAGGTCATACTTACTAGCTCTTTGTAATGGTTTTGCACAGAGCAGCCCCAATCCTCTTTTTTTCGGGTGCCCTGCTGGTGTTGCTCCTGGCTCCTCCACCTTGACCAGTGCCCCCAATAGCAAGATACTTGCTATGGGGGCACTGGTGCCTGATCGCTCCTGAGCTGAGCTCAATAAGACACAAAGCCATGGCTCAGCCCCGCCCCCTGCTTTCTCCACATTGGCTCAATGGTTGTGATTGACAACAGTGGGAGCCAATGGCTCCTGCTGCTGTGTCTCTTCCAAGGTGGAGAGAGTGACCCAGGACAGCTGACGCTCCCATGCACATTGCTGGATTGAGAGGGGGCTCAAGTGAGTATTAAGGGGGGACTGTGGGGGGAGCAGCACACAGGTTTTTTTTAGCTTTATGGATAGAATAGATGAAGGTAAAAAAAACCTTCAGCTTTTTCAACCACTTTAGGCTTCCTGCTCCCTAATAAAAGTGGTTGTAAAGGCTCAAGGTTTTTTAACCTTCAAGCATTTTCTGTGCAGAATCCCCCCCAGCCCTCCCTAATACTCACCTAAGCCCCCTCTGGATACAGCGATGTGCACTGGAATCTTGGCTATCTCGGGACTCCTTCTCCTCATTGGCTGAGACAGCCAGTGAGCCAGTGAGAAGAGAGAGGGGCTCTCTGTGTGAATGGACCCACGGAGCAGCAGCTTGGGAACATGCCTGCTTGGGTGCCCCCATAGCAAGCTGCTTGCTGTAGGGCACCCAACAGGAAGAAGGGGCAAGGAGCACCATTGGGAGACCCGAGAAGAGGAGGATCCGGACTGATTAGTGCAAAACCATTACACAGAGCAGGCAAGTATGACATGTTTGTTGTTTTATATATATATATATATATACATTTATTTTTTTTTATTTAAGCCTTTAGTATCACTTTAATTGTTAATCCATTTTTTGTAACATATAGAAACAAGAAGACGCTGCATGCCACCAGAGTGGCTTAGGAGGAGCTACATGCTGAGGCCGTTCAGATCACTCTTCAACAAATGAGCTGGCAGGATCTTCTTGTCTTTAAATGCTCCAGCGATGCCCGGATTAAAGGATAGGTTCACCTTTTGACCAAAAATAATAAATGCACAGGTAAAAAATGTGCCTTCATTATTTTTGTCTGCAGGAGCCTGCAAACCATTGCACCAGCGATCAGCAGATTGCAGGTGCCATGCAAGTCTCCTGCAGACCTGTCAATGTACCTGCTTGCCTGTATGGGATGTACCCCTATTTATATGCTAATTAACTTGTTGTACTGGTTCTTGAAGCTCAGCACAGGAAATTATGTTGGCAGGAAGTAGGATGGAAAAGGACTTGAAGCACAGCCAGACAGCAGTTCTGCAGGACTCCAAGAAGCAAGGAGAGATCCTGGATAAATGGAAGAAGACTCCATCACCAGGAAGAAACAAGTTCAGTAAATGTTTAATGTATACCTATTGCATCCATTGCTAATTAACTTGTTGTACTGGTTCTTGAAGCTCAGCACAGGAAATTATGTTGGCAGGAAGTAGGATGGAAAAAAACTTGAAGCACAGCCAGACAGCAGTTCTGCAGGACTCCAAGAAGCAAGGAGAGATCCTGGATAAATGGAAGGAGACCTCATCACCAGGAAGAACCAAGTTCAGTAAATGTTTAATGTATACCTATTGCATCCATTGCTAATTAACTTGTTGTACTGGTTCTTGAAGCTCAGCACAGGAAATTATGTTGGCAGGAAGTAGGATGGAAAAGAACTTGAAGCACAGCCAGACAGCAGTTCTGCAGGACTCCAAGAAGCAAGGAGAGATCCTGGATAAATGGAAGAAGACTCCATCACCAGGAAGAACCAAGTCCAGTAAATGTTTAATGTACACCTATTGCATCCATTGTCCATGCTCATTTGCTAGGAAGAATAGATAGCTTGTGCACGTGTACATTGTAAGTATATTTTTTGTGATACTCTGTATGTTGTGTATTGTTTTCCCTACAAGTACAACATATCTGTTTAGTAAAGCAAATTATTATACACTACAGAGGTTTTTTTTTTTTTTTTGCTTTCTTGCTTTTACAGCAAAGAACCTTAAAAGCCTCAAAGCAAAACATCTAGCTGTGGGAAGGATTGGAGAATCGGGAAAGCAGATTTCCTTTTATTGTTCCTTTAGACATAAATGAGAATGTAACCCTTGCAGTGCAGGCACAGCTCCTCTGCAGGAGATACGTTTGTTATTTGCCTGGAGCTGGGCTTTAATGGATATCCCTTGCCTTGTTTTTCCACCCATCTTGGTCGGTAAAGGTCTCAGCCTCAGTTGATCCAGCTAACTTGTCCAACAGAAATCCATATAGACATTAGGGAAAAGTTTAACTCACTCTGACCTTCAGGCTTCTCCTCAAAATCTTCGTCTTCATCCTCTGAGCCAACGGAATATTCTGATTGGTTGTCAGAGAGGTCATCTTGCCATTCTAGAAGAAATAGAGAAGAGTGGATGTTAGGAGCGGATCTACGGGGGCAGCTGGTCAAGGACCAGGAGGGACTTATGTAGCTCGGGTGAGCATGTGAACCGCCACACTGACCAGCTCTGCCAGCCCTGAGATGGTGAGGACAAGTAGGCCAACAAAGCTCTCCACGGGAAGATGTTCTGAATCAGCCAGAGGTCACGGGTCATTTCAGATGTTCAGAATCAGCCTAATCCTAACCCAACCAGAAGGACACGCCAAGCAAAAGTGACACTTCAGATTTAGGTTGAGGAAGATTACAGGTTCTGCACGCAAGAAACGAAATCTCTGCTACAAAGCTCCCAGCTGCGCCTACTTTCCTCAGCCTGCAGGCCGCTCTTGGCTTGGGAGCGACACAAAAATGGAAACTTTGGTCAGGAGATGTCGACACTGGACTTCTGAAGAGAGGAGGTGACTTGCTGTAGGGGGTTCAAGCCACTAGTGTTCACATGGAACTGAAATATAAGTTTTGTATGGAGAAAGTAGCAGTGCAAATAGTAACCCACAGCAACCAGTTTCTGTAGTCCGGTGTCTAGTTATTGGTTGCCAGTGGTGATTGCACACGGCTAATGGTCACTTTGTGGCCTGATGAAAACGGAACCAAATGCAGGTGTGAAAGACGTATGTTTACAGTTTTACTTGTCAAAGGATTTGCAGTGTTGGTGGAAACGCTCACCTCTGCTACTCCGCAAAGTGTCTGTGCTTCCAGGGTCAACGACCTGCCGGCAGAGGTGATACAGCTGGTTCCCTGTCCAATGAGGAGGCTGGAGGCAGAGAGAGCCAACAAGGGAGGCTGCAGTGCTAAGCCATGAAGATTAGCTGCCTAAAGCAGTTGTAAAGGCTTATGTTCTTTCCTAATAAACACATTATACTTACCTGCTCTGAGCTCGAGTGGCCCCGAACCTCCTCATCTGGGGTCCCTGGCCAACACTCTCAACTTCTCTTTTGTGTGTGCCCACTTACTATGGAGATACACATGCAGACTTCCTCCCAAGCACTCACTATATCCACTCTCCCCGGACCCCGCATTCACTATATCCGCTCTCCCCGGACCCCGCATTCACTATATCCACTCTCCCCGGACCCTGCATTCACTATATCCACTCTCCCCGGACCCTGCATTCACTATATCCGCTCTCCCCGGACCCCGCATTCACTATATCCGCTCTCCCCGGACCCCGCATTCACTATATCCGCTCTCCCCGGACCCCGCATTCACTATATCCGCTCTTCTTGGACCCCACATTCACTATATCCGCTCTCCCCGGACCCGCATTCACTATATCCGCTCTCCCCGGACCCCGCATTCACTATATCCGCTCTCCCCGGACCCCGCATTCACTATATCCGCTCTCCCCGGACCCCGCATTCACTATATCCGCTCTCCCCGGACCCCGCATTCACTATATCCGCTCTTCCCGGACCCCGCATTCACTATATCCGCTCTCCCCGGACCCCGCATTCACTATATCCGCTCTCCCCGGACCCCGCATTCACTATATCCGCTCTCCACGGACCCCGCATTCACTATATCCGCTCTCCCCGGACCCCGCATTCACTATATCCGCTCTTCTTGGACCCCACATTCACTATATCCACTCTCCCCGGACCCGCATTCACTATATCCGCTCTCCCCGGACCCCGCGTTCGCTATATCCGCTCTCCCCGGACCCCGCGTTCGCTATATCCGCACTCCCCGGACCCCGCGTTCGCTATATCCGCTCTCCCCGGACCCCGCGTTCGCTATATCCGCTCTCCCCGGACCCCGCGTTCGCTATATCCGCTCTCCCCGGACCCCGCATTCACTATATCCGCTCTCCCCGGACCCCGCATTCACTATATCCGCTCTCCCCAGACTCCGCATTCACTATATCCGCTCTCCCTGGACCCCGCATTCACTATATCCGCTCTCCCCGGACCCCGCATTCACTATATCTGGTCCCCCCGACCCCTGCATTCACTATATCCGCTCTCCCCGGACCCCGCATTCACTATATCCGCTCTCCCCGGACCCCGCGTTCGCTATATCCGCTCTCCCCGGACCCCGCGTTCGCTATATCCGCACTCCCCGGACCCCGCGTTCGCTATATCCGCTCTCCCCGGACCCCGCGTTCGCTATATCCGCTCTCCCCGGACCCCGCGTTCGCTATATCCGCTCTCCCCGGACCCCGCATTCACTATATCCGCTCTCCCCGGACCCCGCATTCACTATATCCGCTCTCCCCAGACTCCGCATTCACTATATCCGCTCTCCCTGGACCCCGCATTCACTATATCCGCTCTCCCCGGACCCCGCATTCACTATATCTGGTCCCCCCGACCCCTGCATTCACTATATCCACTCTCCCCGACCCCTGCATTCCCTATATCCGCTCTCCCCGGACCCCGCATTCACTATATTCGCTCTCCCTGGACCCCGCATTCACTATATCCACTCTCCCCGGACCCCGCATTCACTATATCTGGTCTCCCCGACCCCGCATTCACTATATCTGGTCCCCCCCGGACCCCACATTCACTATATCCGCTCTCCCCGAACCCCGCATTCACTATATCTGGTCTCCCCGACCCCGCATTCACTATATCCGGTCCCCCCCGGACCCCACATTCACTATATCCGCTCTCCCCGGACCCCGCATTCACTATATCCGCTCTCCCCGGACCCCGCATTCACTATATCCGCTTTTTTCCCCTGCAGGAGCAGATTGGATCGTGCTTTGCTGGGTTTTTTTGTCTTCCTCTGGATCAACTGTGGGTGGAGAATTATAACCTTTTTTTTTTTTTCTATGGTTGAACTGGATGAACTTTTGTCTTTTTTCAGCCAGACTAACTATGTAACTATGTACAGAATCACAAATACCTTGGCAAGTAAAACAGTAAACCTGCTTTATACGTATGTATCCCTATATATTTGTCTGCCTGGAGTTCCACCTCAAGTAGGCCAGACGGCTCTGTACAATCCTGTGGTGCGTTCACTTGCATGCCTGCTATGTAAAGCAGCAAATACCCAAAAGTCATTTTTTTCTTTTTAGAGAGACTTGCTTGAAAATATCTGGCAACGTCCCCCCACATGTGCTAAAAACTTCTGCCCATAACATGGGGGAGATCATACATACCGCATGGAGGTGGTTTCTTGCTTTCAAAAAAAAAAAAAAAAAAGAAAAAGACCACCGCAGTCAGTCCTTGCTCGCGTCGAATAGAACGCCATATTATATATATATATAAAAAAAAAATTCTCATGAAAGCGGCATTGCGGAGGCACGCTGGGTTGGTCATGTGACAGGAATCCATGCATCAGAGTGTTTTGGTTGTAAGTTATATTTAATGATTAGTACCGCGCATATCACCTTGATCCTCCTGAGACGCATCATTGTAGTTGACTTGCTTACGGATCCGCTTTCCTTTCCCAAGATTCCTGGCAAGGTCCTCCTGCTGCTGCTCATAATGGTGACGCAGCAGCTTCTCCCAGTAATCGGGGTCCACGTTCTCCTCTTGTTTGATGATTTCCCGTTCTACTTCCTCCTGGAGTTAAATGAAACACTCGCTACGTAAACATAGTAATGCCAGAAAGCGATCACAAAGGAAACAAAGCCCAATAAAACCAAGCAGTAAGGCAGAGGAAGTATTACAGGTCAGCAAAGCATTGCAGGGAAATGGAAAGACGGCGCTGGACCCGCAGGTACACACCACTGGTATGGTTATCGTAAGATATTACCACTTCCCGTCCGGCCCGTGTATGTAAACGGCCGGACGGTGGCAGTGCAGGGGCGGGTGGCCGTTTATAAACATGCTCCCTGCCCCCTGCTTGTGCATGCTTCCTGGGAGCGCGCAACACCGCGATCTGGTGCCCGCTGTGTCCTCCGGACCGAGTGGAACACCAATCGTTGTACGGGACCTCTGTGTGAGGTCCCGATCATGTGATCACCAGGGGTGGACTGACAATTCATGGGGCCCCCGGGCAGTAGGGGATCATGGGGCCCCTGTGTCCTTGCCCAAACTCAAAAAAGCCTATGAAAAAGGTACCAGAGGCATCTCATGGGGCCCCCTACTGACCCCGGGCCCTCAGGCAGTGCCCGAGTTTCCAAAAGGTCAGTCCGCCCCTGGTATGGACACCGAGGATAACATGCTGGGGGGGTTTACTGGCTGTAGAAAAAAAAAACATCAAACGCCAAAAACATCTGCTGTAAAACGTTTGGTGTGCAGGAGGGCTCACACTGCAAAGGATTCCACACTGGAGAGGTGACTATGTGCACAAGGGGTTACAAATGGAAGGATCAAGGCCACTTTCAGAGGGGGTGGACCTGTTGGTGGATCCACTTGCTCCACGGTTGCAAATGGATGACAGGTCCGCTGCAGAGTGGACACAGACACAGCCTGCTGTTCTCTACGGGAAACCGACACCTGTCTGTCATCCGAGCCGTCTGCTCTTAGAGTACAGGATGGGATTTGATATCGGCGGGTGTCAGCGAACACATGTCCACTGACACCCGCCGGTCCATAGAGGGCTATGGATGGTCTGATCGGGTACGTCTGAAAAACCAACATGCGGCCCTGATTGGACCGTCCGTGTGAAAAGGGACCCAAGTGTTAGGATTACAGGGTGTTAGGATTGCGGTGAGGGTCAAGGCAAGGATTAGTATGAGGGTTACAAAGTGGGCTATTGTGGGGGGGTTACAGGGAAAGAAGTTGGAAGGGATACTCTGAGGGGTAGAGGGGAGGGCTGGAGTGACAGAAGTACAAGGAAAGGGTCGGAGTTCCGGGTTACAAAGAAGTAATGTATATAATGATACAATGTATAATGGAATGTATATAATGATACAATGTATAATAGGATGTATATAATGATACAATGTATAATAGGATGTATATAATGATACAATGTATAATCAAATGTATATAATGATACAATGTATAATAGATAGTATATAATGATACAATGTATAATGGGATGTGTATAATGATACAATGTATAATGGAATGTATATAATGACACAATGTATAATAGGATGTATATTATGATACAATGTATAATAGGATGTATATAATGATACAATGTATAATATGAAGTATATAATGATACAATGTATAATAGAATGTATATAATGATACAATGTATAATGGAATGTATATAATGATAAAATGTATAATGGGATGTATATAATGATACAATGTATAATAGAATGTATATAATGATATAATGTATAATAGATGTATACAATGATACAATGTATAATGGGATGTGTATAATGATACAATGTATAATGGAATGTATATAATGACACAATGTATAATAGGATGTATATAATGACACAATGTATAATAGGATGTATATAATGACACAATGTATAATAGGATGTATATAATGATACAATGTATAATAGGAATGTATATAATGATACAATGTATAATAGAATGTATATAATGATACAATGTATAATAGGATGTATATAATGATACAATGTATAATAGGATGTATATAATGATACAATGTATAATAGGATGTATATAATGATACAATGTATAACAGAATGTATATAATGATACAATGTATAACGGAATGTATATAATGACACAATGTATAATAGAAAGTATATAATGATACAATGTATTTCTCTTCTCCATTAATAGAGAAAAAAAACAAGGGGGCTGGGCTGTACAGTGACTGATCACCGTGATAGCTAATCAGAGGCTTTCACAGCGATCTTGTGACCTGGAATTGTTAGTCCTGGGTCACGATCGTTAGAACGGGACCCGGGGCTCTCAGTGACACCCCGATCTTTGTGCTGAAAGACAGGTACTCAAATATGCGGCCCCCATGGAAATAAAGCCCAGTTCTGTGAGGCCACCTATTTGCGTGACGTCGGTGTGAAGGGGTTAATGGGCAGCCTTAGAACAGACAAATCCTGTGGATAAAGATGGGCGCTGACATGTAGAATTTACTTCTGTCCTGATTGCTGCATCACTAACCCATCTCCACAATTTCCCTCCATAGTATGTAGAGGAGAACATTCGTTCACACAAAAGGATCATTCCAATTTCATTACTTAGGGAACACAGGAGGACCTCAAATACGTAATTCTTCCTCACAGGAGAACTGTAAAATCGTTCTCTCATTCCCTGCGGTAGATGGTATTTAGTGGAGTTCTCCTTCAAAGAACAGTTGCTCGGGTATAAACAAAGAACATTTTACCACTCCGTCCTCCTCCCGCACAACATACTGAGCCACTTTGAAAGAGCTCAGGTACTCGTTCATATTCTGGATTTCGGTGTCCTCTGTAGCGTCTTGGTTCCGGTCCAGGAGTTTTGAGATGGCGCCATCATCATAATGGATGACGCTGCTGTCCTCAACATCCTTATTGTCACCTGCAGGGTATAGAGGTGTATTAGTTCCACAAACACGAACGATTTGTTACTGCGGTTTCTGCGACAAGGGTGTAAAGATTGTGTGTTTAGTGACCCACAGCAAGCCAATCATCTTCCAGCTCTATAGAGGTGGCAGTAAAAGGCTTCTTACCCCCAGTTCACAAATATGCGGCTGTGTGGGCCGTGTTTTGCACGGGCATGACAGCCCACTCATTTGAATGGACTCCCGTGCCCGTGACACGCTGGGAAGAAGTCCCTGCACTTCTTTTGAATACGCAGTCGAGGTTCCCAGTACGGTTGCGTATCCCAGTGCGGGCGGCGTGTCATTAGAACTAATGGCGTCCGCCCGCGGGTCCGCATTTATCTGTGGTGCGGCTGCACGGATTTTCGTGCTGACCCGCAGCGGCACCACCCGCACAGATGTGAACCGGGGGTTATTGCTAGTTTCTGGTTTATGTAATTGAAAGTGACCAAAAGACAAAACAGGATTGATGCCCCGTCAGATATCTTGGACCACATTTAAAGCCAACCTCACGTCTATGGGTAGATTTACGTCAGGGGTGCTCAACCTGTGGCCAAGGGTGACACGCGGCCCTCAGAGGACTCTAATGTGGCCCTCCAGCTCAAACTGAATCCAGGAGTTTTGGTGACGTTTCAGAAAGTGCACCACAACTGCCTGATATAATAGAAGTCTATAGAAAAATGCAGATAACCCGTAGGAAAGCCACAGGTGCACTGCGCTGCATCCACTGTGCGGGTAAAGCACGGTGCATCAGTGTGAAAGGGGGCTCAAAACTGTTTACATTTGAGGTTTTGGGGGCAGGTAGTTTCCCCCCCCCCCAAACCACGGTGTAGTATCCAGGGTCGCAATGGCGACCCTACCCCATGCTCCAGGGGGCCCGTGCAGCCTGACTGTCACATTCTGTTTTACACTTGGACAGGAGGGTCGGCGGGGGTGGCATATTATATAGATAGATAGATAGATAGATAGATAGATAGATAGATAATGATAGATAGATAGATAGATAATGATAGATAGATAGATAGATAGATAGATAGATAGATAGATAATAGATAGATAGATAGATAGATAGATAGATAGATAGATAGATAGATAATAGATAGATAGATAGATAGATAATAGATAGATAGATAGATAGATAATAGATAGATAGATAGATAGATAGATAGATAGATAGATAGATAATAGATAGATAGATAGATAGATAGATAGATAATAGATAGATAGATAGATAGATAGATAGATAG